>NC_089980.1:15061011-15293511 GCF_036417845.1 Apteryx mantelli | reverse complement strand
GACTAATCCTTTAGCATTTTTGCAGCTTTCATCTCTTGTCCTGCACTGTTGTTTCCAAATTTGTACATACAGCTATGTCTCCTTTAGTAGAGATCTCTGGAAATACAAATTTGTACTGTTTTTTTTTTTTGAATGAGTAAGTAAACATCAGTAAGGCTGGTGTTGTATGGTGTGATTTAGTGTAGGTTAACGTAGTGCAGAGGGTATTTTGCAATAAAATTTTAAATTAGGGAGAATATATTTACTGCCTGTCTTGAGTCTGGCTTATGAACTATAGGCTTGATATTTGGCAGAATGTGTAAGAACTGATAATTAGGTGTGTGTGTGTAGGTAGTGACATTTGTTTAAAACAAAGTACTGTAAAACTGAATTCATTTATGCCTCTTACTTTGTTCAGTTGCTCATAGACAAGTAATAAAATATACCAATAATATCTCTGTTTGCAATGGGCTTTAATTATAGAGACACCTGATAAAATGCAGATGAGCTATCTGCTCTCTGTGTGTGAGGATTCTAATAAATAGAACTGGCAGCTCATCTGTGTGTACGTATGTGTGTGAGTGAGAAAAGGAGAGAGACTCGTCTGTAATAACATTGATAGCTTTGAAGGTGGGACTTAGTGGTTTTCACAGCTTTATTGGCCAAAATTATCAGATGAAAAGGGCTTGGCGCAATCGTGCCTGTGTGTGTGCTTTTTTCCCCAAATAGATAGGTAAGGGGAATAATGGATACTTCAGGTGTAAAATTCCATGCTTTAATATTCTGCCTTATATTTTTATTTCATTCTAAGAATTTAAAGATCTGTTTTCTGTTTCCTTTAGTAATATCAATAAATCTGAAAGATTTACATACTTGAGAAGAGATTTCACAGTGCTCTGGGGAAACCTGGACAGGATACTATTTATTTATTTATTTTTCTTACGGACCCTGATCTGTTGTATTTACTAGTCTAGTTTCAGTTCTTTTCGAGGCAGAGACTAGCTCCTACATTAACTTTTGTGCTGTGGTCAGTAAGAAGCCATTTGATCCAGATGTAGACTTCTCGTGTTAGGGTTGAATGTTGTAATGTCATGACTGCTCTTTGAAAGTTGTAGTGGGGGTCTGCTTCTCCTGTGTTCTTTAATCATGGCACCTAGGTCATATATGAAAGCAAGTCTCAAGACATGTAAGGCCAGTGAATGTAGTGTTTAGTTTAACTTCTGCCTCCCTCATCTTTTCAGTCTTCTCTGAATTACTCCAGATCTCATCAGAAAACATCAGTTAGTGATCATTAATTCCCTGCATACTTAGGGTTTATTTACCATTTTTAGAGGATGCTAGGAACTGGGTAGAATCAGACTTGCAGAACCATTTGCTCTTTTGTATTGGACATTTATTCTAGTGACTGCCCTGAAAAGAAAATATGTATTCTACATCTGTAGCCTGAAGTCCAGATTTTTTCTTATAGCAGAACATGATATATGACACTCCTGCTGCTTCTTACTTACTCTTAGCTGATGATCATGTCCATGGGAAAAAAAAAAAAAATACTGCTTCAACAGATATTACTACTATGACAACATATTGTAAATTATTGTTCCCAAATGCACATCCTGACCCACTGTTGCATTCTACTAGCTTACACCACTTGATACCGGATTTAGAAAAAGGGCTAGATCCAGTGATGCCCGGAGTGTCTCCTGAAAGCTCAGCCTTCCAATATCCGTATCCCTTGCTCAAGGGATCTGCAAATGCACGTAATAAGCAGTTGCTACAGAGAGCTGTTGCCTCACAATTTTTCATTGTTTTTTCTACTGATGCTTTAAAAATCTTCTCTAATCTGTGTAGGGAGTCCTGAGGCAGCATTTCTTACCTTCCTTTCTTTCTGCTTCTATCAGGTCTTTTATAAGAGTTTCTTCAGGTTTGAATCATTGGGAAAAAAACAATTAACATGGGTGCAGCATGAGACCCAAGCTGGCACTGCACATTGCACCATGCTGTGCGCTAAGAAATTTGCCTGGTACCAACAGCGCTGAGAAGCAAAGACGCCATGCATTTTGGCTCAAGTCTAGCTAGGGGCCTTCTTCCTAGCTCAGCATTAGACAGGCCAGACTGATGATGCCTTTGGATGTCTCCTCACCGTACAGACTGATGATGGCTGGATGTCTCCTCACTGAACTCCTCCCGGCTGTTTGGGTCAGGGGGTGACTTGTTAGTCTGGGCTCTGGGCTGGACCCAGGTTTGGTTCTGTCCAGTCCCACTTTGCTATGCCTGGAGTAGTAATTCATCTCAGAACGTGGTACTCAGGTAAAGAGGGTGAAGAAACACCAGAGTGGTCCTGCTGGAGCTACTTTTGGAGTAGTTGGGCTGATGCTGAACTGAATCTAACAGACCTGCTGGACTCCACCTTCCTCAGTGTGCAGCCACCCAGGCGTTTGTAGCTGTATCTGCATTAATAAACAGTGCAGCTCTGTAGCAGGTGATGTGTGTAAGCGATTGGCATGGAGGAGGCAATGTCTGCACTATGCACATCCAAGGGGATTTTACTTGAGACTAGCTCTAGTCAGGCCTCATGGGTTATCTCCTGCTCGCTGTTGGAATGCATGTGGTGCATTCCTGGAGAGCATCTTCCAGGTTTTATCAAAAACGAGTCCAGCATGTGCACTCCGAGGCGGCTCCACACTGCAAAACAGAGTGTGTTAAGTGTGAACAATCAGGCCATTCACTTCCAAAGCGCACTCCAGATTCAAACTAAAACAACCATGGGAACCCCCCAAAATATTCTGTTATTTATGTAATCCTTAGAGCATGATGCTTGAGTCACCGCAAGTAGTTGGATCTAGTGTGGGAGTTTATTAGCTAAGGCTTTGCTTCACACAGTGCATTGTGGCCTCAGTCACATCCCTGTGCCTGAGCAAATATTCCTGACAACATTTAGCTGTTGCTTCTGTATCTGACTAGTCTGTAAACGCCAGTTTTCTGGAGCTTGACACGCCCACAATCATGTATAGAAATTTATGAAAACTAGAGCATTTGGGACGCTCCACCATAGCTGAGGGAATTCCACATTCCCTATATTTCTAATGTGGATTTCTAGCAAGGAGGGCGTATCTCAGGTCGTGTAGTCATTGACAATGGCTGAACAGAACGAATCCGAATGCTTGCTACTTTGAGGAATGTAAACAATCCTTTTCATAATGGAGAAAGATTTTCCTCCAGACAGGGATGACAAACAGTCTTCTGGAAGGATCAGGTCTAAGGGAACAAGATTTAGCAGGAAGAAAGTGTAAACTGCTGAGAAATATAAAGAAAAGTTTGGAGGGGTGCAGTCAGCCTTGTACATGTTCATCAATGTTGTAAGCAAATAAAGCATACAGCATTCACTGGATTCGTGGACTGGATCCACCATCAGGTGGATTGATTGTGAGAGGGTAAAAAATCAGTAGCCCCAGCATTCATCTGGTCTGCTGTGGCATATGCGAGGCAGGTCATGTAACAGGGAAGGATCCATGCGTCTTCACCAACACTGGGTTGCTCTGTTCACAGCTGTGCTCAGCCCTTAAATATTTGTGCTGACCTGATGGCAAGTGAAGAAAGATGTGTAGAGAAAGGAGTTCAAACTGTTGACCTGCCCTGGTGCGATACAGGCATTTGCAACTTGACTCCCGTTGTTTTGACTGATTCTAACATACCAATATTTTGTTTCCAGCCCAAATTGGAATGAAAGTTGAAACACTGAAATTATATTATGAACCATAGTTTGACAATGCTAGGAAATACCTGAATTGAACTAACCATTGCTTCTAATATTAAAGGAACTGAATAATGTAGGAAAGAGTTGCTAATTTTTGTATGATTTGTTGAGAAAACTCTCCAGAGTAAGAGGAAAAGTTCTCACTGAACAGGAAATAACCCTTGTGTCAGTCATTGTATATGCTGGTACACAAGAAAGTCTCTGTTGTGGTTAGCACTCACAAGAACCGGTGTACAGAAATGTAGTTTATAGAACCTGTATATTTTTATATTCCTTAGGGTGACATATACATTTATGTGCATATGTATTTTTCATCAGAAGTTTAGAGTTGACAGTATAATGTGCTAGCTGTTGAGGCATTCAAGAGTTTTTTGACAAGAATCTCAATGAAAACTGGGATAAATACCAAACTTGTGCACTGATGTAGTCTTTCTCCTACTTTTTTGAGTGTAGATATATATTAGTCTGGGATGACACAGTTTCACCAGCAAGGATACCTTCCCTATCACACATGGTCAAATACATATTCCTTTTGGGGGAAGTAGGGCAGCTGGAAAGAAGACAGTATGGACTCATGACAGGTCGGGTAAACTCTTTTGCCAGGCTGTACTCAGCCAACTGAGACCCTGTACTTCCTTAAGGCATATTTCAGATCTATATGGTCTATTTTTTGTTAAAAGAATATGAACAATTTGGGATGTTTGTGGGGGGGGAGGCTTATGCCATTTCCAAAGTTTCTTTAGTTTAAGTGTACATTTTGATTGACAAAGCTCATTATTGCATTGTTTGGAATAATTGCTATATTCTTTGAAGTTCTGATGGTGTGGGTGATGGGCCTCCTCACCCATAATGTTTGTCAATCAGTTGTTCAGGATGCAGAAAGACTGTACTATATTGTGGAAGGCATAATCTTGTCTGAAAATAGTAGAGATATTTAGAAATCCCAGAGCATTTCGATTCAGATTGAAATATCCCAATATGAAATATTTTGTTTCGTTTCCTGAAGGAAAATTGATTTTTGACAGAATGTGAATTTTCCTAAAAGAAAAATTTACTTTCCCAATAACTAC
Source organism: Apteryx mantelli (assembly GCF_036417845.1). Classification (NCBI taxonomy): domain Eukaryota; kingdom Metazoa; phylum Chordata; class Aves; order Apterygiformes; family Apterygidae; genus Apteryx; species Apteryx mantelli. Next base: position 15,288,708 of record NC_089980.1, on the reverse strand, counting down.
ATTTGGAATCAGTGGAAATCTTTATAACAGAAAATTGGTAACAATCCTTACATATAACATAGTCAGAAACAACAAAGGACAGCTTTATATTGTGAGAAAGATACCAGAATACTTCACAGAGATCAACCAAAAAAGTAAGCCCCATACCACAGCCACATATACTTGTGCAATTGTGTCAAAGAGGTATAAAAATGCTCAGTCATCAATATAATTGCATCCCATATATATATGATAGTAGAAGCTGTTAAAATGTGAATGAAACTGCATCGCATGTTGTTCATTAATTTTCTTGACATACAAGGGTTGGATTTATTTAGTTTTTTTTTTTGTTTTCCTTCTTTATATACTACAGAGTTATTTTGAAAGCGCAAACCTCAGAAGAGGAGTGAAAATAAAGATGGTAGAAGACCAATAAAAAAGAGACCTAAGGAAAATGGAAGTGATAAGTAATAAGTTTCAGGTCATGGAGAAAGAAAAATAAAAGGCACAGAGTTGTTTGTGCAGGTTGGAAACTGGGATTCTTTAAAGTAAATAGAGTGGGCAGAGTGTAATGTGTGTAGGTGTTTAGACCAAGATGAACTATGTTCAAGACAGCAGGACAGAAACATAGAGATGAGGACAAGGTGTTCGATAAAGCAGGTCGAAAGCTAGTGCAGGAATCCTGGTGGAAAAAGTAAAGCAGCTGGGAAAGGCGGTGAGATTAGTTGCGGTAGGAACCACAGCCTCTGAAGAAGGAAGACCAGGCAGCAGCAGATCTCAATAAAGAAACCAGCAGTTGGGCAGTGTGCAAAGCACACTTTGGGTGAAGGTGTTATAGGGAAGGCATAACCTCTATAGTCAAATAAAGGATAATAAATTGAAGGGACTCGTTACATACTAATTATAAAGATTAAATTCTGGTTTTGGTAACTGTAGTGTCAGTAGAGGTCTTCCAGGTGATACTGGCATGAGTCGGATCAGATTTTGGCCATTATGTGTGTGAGAAGTAGCAGTGTAAATTTCTGAAATACAGTAAGAAACTCTAATTTCTCTAAGGAAGAGAAAGCAATGTTGTACAGGTATACTTCTATACACAGGTAATTGCTTTTTGGAGCTCACAGAAACAGCATTTTGACAGAAGCTACAGACACAAGTGGATTTCCTGTAAACATAGACAGAAACTTGATTTACCTTTAATTGTAAGGAGTACATCAAATATATTCTTATGGAGAACAGATTTATCTCTTAGATAAACTCAGTTTATACATATCATCACACAGCAAGTGAGCTAGAAAACTTACCTCAAAGTATATAGTAGCCAGCAAGACCTCTATTTTATTATGCTGTGCTAAATTCCCTTCAGTGCCAGATACCATAAATTTTGCACATGTATGATATATATTTGGCTCCATCTCTAATTTCTTTAAAGAATAAAAACATTTTAATTACCTAAATTGTTAATTAATATGTGATTCACGCCATTATAACAAGATGTATCAGCAGCACTCATAGAATCAATCAAATGAAGGTTACTGTTTTATTTAGGAGCAAATTGAAGATTCCGTGTTTTAATTAAAAATTGTGTGTTATATCTAAAATATCTGCATTGCTTTTATGATTCTATAGTTCTATTTTCAGTACTCTAAGTTATTTAATCATATAAATTAATTTTAATCAAAATTATCTTTGAAGTTAACTATAGGGAAGGAAAGTTTGCAGATGCTAATAGCTTCAGTTTTAGGAATGAGTAGCAATCACAGAAGAGAATCAACTACTAGAATACATGCATCTTTCATTTAAAATCAGAATAGAAAGACTTGAGTTTTTGGAGTTACTTACTTGGAAAAATACTTAAGTTTTTTACAATAGCACCAAAATGACTGAAATAAAGCAAAAAGGAGGTAAAATGTAATTTAGTGTTAAACACATGAGTTGAAATCGGGATGCCAATGTTTGTTCCCAGTTTGGCTTCCAAATAATAGGGGATAGGAGTTTTTTGTACAGATATTGATGTCTGCTCTTTCTATAATCTGCAGAGAAGCTTGTCTTGGGTTCTTTTCCTCAGATATGAATGGTAAGGGTAATGTGATATTCAGGTCTGTGTACATCTAGCTGCACATCTTTAAGTATGCATTTTCAATGTCTGGGTAATTCACACGCTTTCATACACTTAGCAAGGATGTTTTGCATGAAGTGTTTGTATTTGGTTAAGATACTATCACCTGTCAGAAGGGAAGTTTGTCAAAGTACCTAATACGAAAATGCTCTTTGGAGCAAGGACCACTTTGTGTGATTGTCTAAGGCCAGAATGGACTTACATGCTTAGATGATAAAATAACACAAATTAATAATAATCAAATATATACAAGACAGTGCTATTTCTGAATCTGAATAGTGTATGCCAGAGGTACTAGACAAAGAAGCTATTTCAACCACCAAAACATACTGTGTTTTACCATATGCCCTTACTGCTTTTTTACTATACGTCCTAAACATTGCATGACTTGCACTCATCTGGTCAGCATGGTTGGAAGATTGTATGATCAGGCAGTCAGTAGACTCACTGGGAGTTGTGAGCTTGTAGATGCTATTTCTTAATACAGTTATATGTCCAACTGCAGGGTACATAACATGTCCCACTAGATCCCGGTGCTCTGTAGTTTGAGAGCTAGCAGCATAGGTGTTATTTGGGAGAACTTTCCAGTTCTGACTCTGAACTTTAGTCAGTATCTGTGGTTGCTTCTAATGCTCCTTTTATTTTTCTGGTTTGAAAGTGTGATCTTTTTAAAGAAACACTCTTTTTCATACATCTAAGCGCATGCTCAAGTACATATAATGAACAAGGTTCAAAATTGGATGGCAGCATTAACCAGAAAATGTAGCTCTATGTGGAATAACTAATTATTTGAATACTTTGGACCAAATTCTACTCTTGGACATGCAGATGTGACCTTCACTGACTTTGTGCCTCCTTCCTAAATAGAAGCTAATGATAATGAAGTGTGTATCTAGGGCACAATATGGCTGCATATTTTTGCAAACATATGACATGTGGATGCAAGTGTAACTTTCACAACTGTCACATAACAGTATGTCACTTATTCTGGGGGCCAAATTATGGCATCTATGTCCTGGTATTTTCACTGGTGACACTAGCAGTTGGGTATATTCAAAGATTGTCCTATAGATTATGGTTGGTCCTGTCTTATTCAGACCTAATTAAATGAGGTCTGCATATGAGAAGGGGTGTGAGTGATTATTTTTGTTTCATTCTGAAACTGCTAGTGACATCAATCCAAGTAACAGGATTGGAGACAGATAGAGAATAGGAAAAAAAAAACAAACAAAAAAAAACAGAGCAAGATGAAAGAGGAAGAACTAAAGAAAGTGAAAATGTGCAGTGAAGAAGTGTGAGTGGGATAGAAGAAATTTACAGGGAAAGTAACACTTAGGGAATATGGCATATGTTTGTTTATTTTCCATGGTTATTTTTGTGATACAAAAGCAGTGAAAGCAAATTTTTGGACCTTTATTGTCACATCTTTTTTCTCTCTGCACCTGCTGCAGATTTCTCTTTTACCTTTCCTTTCTGTCCTATTTCTTCATTGGAGATGAACATAGGGTACATTTTTCAGTTATTTTATACAATTCTATGTACATTACTTCCAACCGGGTTAGATCACAGAGATTTGTAGCAGAAGTGTTAAGGGTAGTATGAATGGAAAGCAGGTGGGAATGTCTGGATGAGAAAGCAGCAGAAGGAACAAGAGAAGAAGGGATGTAAGAGTGGCAGGTGTTGATGGCACTTAGCAGGTCATCAGGATCTCAGTGCGTCTACACGCTGCTGCTCAGGACATCCAGACTGGGAAAGCAATGGGCAGCCTAAACCAAGGGACAGTCTGCACCCAGACTTAAAGCAAAGACTGAAGACATTAAAAGATGGTGGTGACCCAATGGTGATCCAATAGAATGAATTGGGTAGAGCCTCAAGACAACACGCAGGAGACAAAGACAGCCAATAGGTCCTAGTGACTCACAGAGGTGGGTTGGGTTGGAGAGAAAAAAGGTCCTGATTACTGTCAGCTCCTCAAGAGTACAAAATGACAATCCAAAACCAGCATGTATATGGTCACCAAGATAAGAACCCAGAAGTCAAGGTGAACACTTGATAGCTGGCATCCCTTGTTCTCTACATCATTGCAAGGAGTCCTGACCACACCACTCCCCTGACTGCACACCCACGATAGTGCCCAAATACTGACACTGCAGACCGACTGGGTACAATACCTGGGGACTTGGCAATGTGTGGATAGGAGACTGTGGGGATGAGTGTGTAAAATCAATTGTGTTTTAAGATAAAATCACCTTTCCCTCCTATAATGCCTCACATGGGGCTTTGATACGTTGTTGCTACAATATTGCAACATTATTTCCTACAAAATCACCACAGTAACTTAAATACCTAATTTGGTATTGTAACACTTGAGTACAATAGTTAAAACTGGTATGTCACTTTGTGGTGACAAAAAACTCTGTGTAGGGAAACTGTATATAAGTTCACTATCAGTTTTTTGTTTTTAATTTGAGAGATGGCAGTCAGAGGTACTAAAACACAGTGCACCAGGCTGTGAAACCTTTATATATCTTAGAAACGACCCCTGCTGCAGTCATTCTCCAGCATTTTATTCTTCAGGTCGGTTTGGAAGAGGAAGCTTTCTCTGTAGATCTCTGCTGGACTCCTAAGTGGTTTCACTCTGCATCCCATCAGGAGAAGCTCTGTGGATTAATGTCTGATGCTGTAGTGTAATGGGTGTTAATGTCACATCTGTGGCTCCTCTCTGTAGTCTTTGGGATGTGCTTTCCATCATGGGAACAGCAGTAGTTCATATAACGTTCTGCAAATTTCTACTGAAAGTATGGAGCACGTTTACAGATTGTGGTCTTTCAAACTGAATTCAGCCTATAAAATCTGTGGGGAGTATTTTGTACAAAGATCGCCTTGAAGCAAATGCCCAGGTCTTAAACATGTGCCCTCTCTCCTGAAAATTTGAATTTAAATGGCATTGGTGGCCTTTGTATTTGAATTAGGTGTGGCTAGTACCTGGTAATAGGACATCTGAAGGTTTTGGCTGTTTTGCCTCATTGGCTGTACTCATTTTTGGAGAAAGAAACCTGACCAAACAGCAAATAGATAAAATTCTCCAGTAAAAAGTTAGTTTTGTACCTGAAGCTAATACGTCTTTAAGAATGTGTCTTTAAAAAGCTCTAGCTTTTTTAATGTATCAGGCTTTTATAAGCATGACTGTTTGTGTTGTGCCACTCAGTGTTATGGAAAAAAAGGGAAGACCCAAATGCTTGCCTTTTCCTCATACTTCTGAGGTGCCCAAAGCACATTCGTAGTTCAGTGACGTGTGAGAGCCAGGGGTGACTTCTCAGCAGAAGTCAATCGAACCTTTGCCATCAACTCCGCAGATCCAGTATTTCACCCAGGCAGCCCGCCTAGTGATTTTTAGTATTGATGTTCTGTGACAAAACTTTTATTTCCTTTTTATAGAAACATGCTCATTCTAGTGATGAACATGACCCAGCAGTTTAAATAGCCTGACTATATCAATTTATTCAAGAAAAAAAACTTTAAAAAGGTTGCTTATGTTTAAGTGCTGTAGCTGAGAACTCATCACAGTCTCCTTTCTTCATTCTGCAGTCTTTTTAAGCAATGTATTAGTGAGATGATCTGTAATAAATAAAGGAGAAGGAGTCTGGTGTTCAGAGTGTGTATTTGTCTAGTGAACCTGAGAAATGCCGAGATAAAAGTAACAAATATTTATTTGAAAAGTGACATGAGAAGGAAGGGTTTACTGAGAAGCAGTTTCAGTACAGCCAAACCATCATGTCTTTAAACAAATACACCTACAGATACCTGTTGTCAAATAAAAATAAGACTAGTTGAACTCAAAGGAGCACCAGAAAACATCTTCATGCTTCAACAGAACATAATTTGTTTCAAGTAATGGTAACTAGTTACATGCAATTATCTGCTTATTGTGGGGGGAAGGAGAACATGTCTAAACAACTCTTGCTATATTGTGTGTTGATATTCCTTTTAATTTTAAAATTATTTTATATTTTTTTAATTCTAAATGGCAAAATCAAATAAAAGATTTGCCCAAATATCTCCTACTACAACTTTAATAGCAAGTCACTTATTGAGGTAAAGAGGAAATCTTATAAATAATGTTTATAGTTGCTTAAATTTGAATTTGATTGTGTGATCATTTTGAAATTATTCTGTATATCTTGAGAAGGAAGACTGAGAGCAAGTAGGCACATTGTACTCCTAGTTGTGCTTGCAGCATATCTTTAATGCCCTTTGCAAATATGCACTCTCCTTCCCCTTGCTTCCCCAAACCAGAAATTTGTAAAGCTAATTCAGATGGCTTAGGCACAGTCTTATTACCATTTCTTTATTAGCATTGTTATTGTTGTTAATAGTAGGACTAGTGAGTTTTTTTAGAAGGTGTTTCATTAGATTAGAAGAGGTGCCCACAGAAAGTTGATTAATGTATTTTCTTCCCAGTGTGATTTTGAGATGCCTTCTTACCGGATCAAGGAAAATGTTTAAGCAGTGGAAGGTAATAGGAACACCCACATAGTCTTTGATGTGGTTTCTGCTCTGAGTAGATGTGTCTTCTTTCTGCTTGCGCTGAGCCCTGGCTGCAAGCAAGGAAGGTGCTTTTAGCAGGATATTCATTTTGAGCTAATGAACACTATCAGGCTGGTGGCCATTAGCTGTGCTCAGAGTTGGGCTAGCAAAGCTACACGGCTTCCAGTTGACTTGAGGAACCTGGAGTCCATCTGCAAAAGACTAAGTGGTTATGCCCAGTGGCTGCAATATAGTCCTGAAGAGCAGCCAGGGGATTTAAGGCAGCCAGCATTAACTTCCATGTAATTTCATCACTGCATGGTGATAAAATCTTCTTAGCAAAGGGGAGGAGGTAACAAGAAGGATGTATTGTCAGTGCCGTGAGAGAGCAGAGAGACATGTGCAGAAGACCTGTAAGGCTTTCTGTCTGTGGACTCCTTGACATCTGCAGGGTTTCCCTGTGGGTTTTATGGTTTCTGCAAGCTGCCTGCTCAGCAAAAACACCATGTCCCAACTGACAAATAGGAAGTCAAAATGAGATCCTCCCTGGCTGACTTTAGGTACCTCAGTGATGCCCAAGGTAAGAGTATAATCACGACAGCTCCCTCCACAGTCAACAGGAACTGGCAAAAGGCAAGTCAGACTTTCCAGGGAAATGGTCACTCTCATGAGGTCCCTGTTTCTGATGAGTATAGATGGCCCAGCATGACTTGACTTGGTACTTAGGCACCGTATGGGATAATCCAGGCCTCTCTGTCCTTCAGGTCACTTAAATTCATTTCAGCCTGGGAGAAATTATCCTCTATTACTGAATGGAAATTTAGGGATAACACAAATGAGTGTGGACAAGGAGCGAGAAGGCAGAACATAACTGTGTAATTGTATTACGGAAAGAGTGTAGTGACTTATGTGCCATTTATTTGTACATAGTATGTTCAGTTTAGGTCTTGTTTTCAGAAGTCGGCAAAAGCTTCCAAAGCTCAGCATCTTAGAAATCAGGGTATAACATATAATTAAATGCAACGTTCAACCTTAGTTAAATTGTCTGATGACTCAGATTGTATAAGTAAGCTGTAAAGGGAGACTGTGTCCAGAAGCTGTCTCTGATAAAGTGCTTGAAACACAGGGTTCTCTTTCAAAGAATTCCTGAAGAAAATTATTCATTACATTTTTTTTATTAAGTGTATGTATTTTATTGAATTGTCTGTGTTGAAGATGTACTTAATATTTTTCTTATCTTAATTTGGGCAAGTGATTGGAGACCTTAGACAGCTCCAACATTACGAATGACAAATGAATATACTCAGAAGCCCAGAAGTAGAGTCCAAAGGACTTTTAGATATTGTTTTTCTTGGATAGATGTTAAAAACCTTTAAGTTTTGAAAGGATTCCTATGAGAAAGTGTCTTTAAACTGAGAAAGGTCAATTTCTTTGACAGCCGAGACAGGAGGTTTCAGAGGGGTTACTGTGATCCAAAACCTGAATTATGTATGTCAGTCCTTAAGGTGTATCTTTTAAAATGGGAGTGACTAGGGCTGGAAACCTGGTGTGATGGTGGCTGTTCATTTCCCAATGCAAGCAGAATATTACATTTAAAACCCATGTTGAAAGAATGCTAAGGTTACGAAGTTAAGCACTCTGAAGCCAAGAAACGCCGCAATTGAGGTTGCCGAAACCTCTGCCTTTTTCGCTGGACGCTTTCCAGTGTCTGTATCAAAAGAGGTGGGGTTTCCTGAGCCAGCAGCTTCACGTGCCAGTTTGCCTTTGATTCATTCCCTGTTTCGTACTGGCAAGGCTGCTGTTGGAAGGAACACTGTGGGTATCTGTCTCCACTTCAGTCCAAGCTAGCTTTACACTAGTTCAATGCAGTGATGGCTGCTCGGGGACCTCTGTAGTCAGAAAAGTATGCTAGCAGTCTACATCCACCCTGGAATGGCTTCCCTATACTAACCTCTGAGTTGATACTACAATGCCAGAGCTCAGTACCCAAGCCACTGGTTCAAAGCTACTTCCCATACGTGACCTCTGCTCACATCTTTGACTGCAGCAGAAGCTGGTTGTATGCTATTGTAAGGATTGTAGCAGCAGGAGACTGCAGAGGTGGCTTCAAAATCTTGGTCCTCATCACAGCTGTCCTCATGATCCAAGTGCTCAGATTCAAAGCGCAGTCCTCAGCAGGTTTGCAATGCTGAATACTAAGCGTATTGTCAGGTGGACTTGATGCTAGTTGGGATTTCAGAGATCTTTGCTCAGGGGTCACTCAGAGACCTGGGAAGCCTGAGAGCTCGGCCATTTAGGGAAATGTCTATTGCTGGCTGCTAGGAGTTTCCAGCCAGTCTGCAAGCATGCACCTAACCTCTTGCTCTCCACATTGTCTTCTTCTGTCCTTCCCACTCTGTGGACCTTTATTCATTTCCATGATATCCCACTTGGTTTTCACCACAGGATTCAATCCAGGCTGTTCCTTCCTCCCCCTCCGAGCTGTTGAGGGCCAGGAAGGGGAACATGGAGAGCACAGAAAGCAGAGACTCCCTGCTCCCAGTCCTTGAACCTGGACCAAAGTGAAGTTTGGGAAGGGAGAAGAGCCTGATAGGGCACTGCCGTTTTGCACTGTCCTGGCAGCCCTAGACTGGAACTTCCTCAGAGCAGACTGAGTCGTCGGGGAATTTCTCTTGCTACAAAGTGCTAAATCTCCATTGCATATGGGGAGATGGCCATTCTCAGAGGCTCTTAGCCAAGCTTGGGTAGTTTTTGTTCTTGTTGGTGGTGGTTTTTAACAGAGACAACAAAAGGTGGATTTATGAGCTCACAATGATTTCCCTGACAAAATTTAAGTCAGTATTTCAAAGCATGAATGCACATTTCTCAGTGAAATGCAGGTGGGTTTTTTGTTTTTTGGGTTTTTTTTTTGCAATGTCAACATTTTCACCTCATTCTAACAAACGACCCTACTGTTTTTTGCTGAAATTTTCCCAAACAATTTGTTCTGAGGGCATTTCAGCCCCAGTTATTAAGGTCTGGCAAAGTTATAAGCAGCTTAATGCAGGGTCCTGTAGTAGAAAGTGTTGGACAACCTAAGCTAGAATTACTGTGTTGCGCTGTGTCTAAACATGCCTAGTTTACTCCACTGTAATGAGAGACAAAGTTTGCATGTAGAAGTTACAGAATATGTTCCCCTTTGAACCCTGGTTTTGCCCCTTTTCATGTAGACTGTATCCTATGGTTATACTTTTACTCCAATTAAGGAATTACTCTCTGACTGCTGGAATGCTGGTGATTGAAGACCCCAGTTAATTTACACTCTCTCCAGCATCCTTGGTCTATTTTTATTTCAGTATTCAGATCACAGGAAACCATTTATAGGATATAGTAGTTTTCACACAGAGTTGCAGCCAGCTATTTTCCAAAGGTTTAAATGCTCGAAAGCAAGTCCCACCAAATTCACGAGCTCAATATTCTTCACCCTTCAGTCAATAAAGAGGGGAAAAATCACATCACTGAACCAAATGACTTTGTTTCTAACTTCTTCGTTGACTGACTCTGTTGGAATTTTCCAGTCAACTGGTCCATGAGCATTTTTATAAACTATTTTCTACTTTTAAATGTCTGCATAATTTAACAGGTTTTATTATTTAAATTATGACAGCATTCACCTTGTGCAGGGTAATTCCAAGACTTAAGTGATATTGTCTGTCTGCCAGTGATCTCAGGAGAAGGAATCCGTTTTATTGGAGAAAATAAACAAAGAGCATGACCGATAAAACAAAAAAGATGAGCTTTTACTTGAAAATATTTATTTGCCAAAATTAGCTAAGATCTTGACTGGATTTCAAAGAGGTGGGTATACTTTGGGCAAGCACATCTATGGTAGTTTAGTGACATGACTAAGAAACATTTTGTACTTCATGTCAGAAAACATATAAAATGAAGGCCATACTTTTGTACTGAGTAATTTTCTACTTGATCTAAGGAAAAAAAACCCAAAACCTCCAAAGGAAAAAAAAAAACCTGAAGTAAGATTTCCTCGCATGGAACAGTAAAAACTTAATGGCTTAGTAGCTATCATTTTCTTTCATAATGCAGGAGACAACTGAAATAAAACCTTGCCAAGAAATCATAGCTCTGACTCACCGTGAGCATATATTGTCTCTTGAAATGTTAAAACTCAGCTGGCCTATGAAATAGTAGTTATTGTGAAGTGAACTTCTGTTTGTACTGTTGGAGTTTTCTAATATCAGTATAAAGCCTCAGAAAGGTATTTTCTAGGAAAAATGAAAAGCTTCATGTTAAGAATAATAAAACTCAAAATAATAATCTCTATTTTGGCTTGGATTTTTTTCCCCCCTATTGAAAGTCATGGGCCCAACATAAGGATTTTACTTCTCATTCTTGTCAGATTGGGACCAAGAGAGGAGGAACTGATTGTGTGAACTCCTATTTATGATCAAAGTGGATAAAGCTGTTTTTTCATAGGATTTGCTCTTAGGTATTTAATTCTATATTGAGTAAGGGGGGGGGGCGCATTGGAGGAAGGATCCTTTTAATATTTTTGCTCTTTCTACATAACCTGAGGTCAGAATATTCCAGTCATGGCCTTTATGTTCATAAAAGACCCATGAACTTTGAACAGGAAACTCTGCTGGGGGTTAGTGCAGAAATATAAATGGCGGAAGCTAAAAGGCTTGATTGTCTTTGGTGGAAATATATATGCTTTTTGGAACACTGGAGTGGAAGTAAAGACAAATGAATGTCCTTATGGTTGTAATCACCAGGTTGAAAAATCAGGTGACTTTAGTCCTCAAACTCCCTGTTAGCACAGTGAGTTTTTATGTTCTTTATATCTTCGTTGGTGGATGAGTCAATGTTTAAATGCTCATTTATCATTTACTATATAAAAGAAAAGCTATTACCTGAAACTCATTTTTACAGTTGCAGGCAAACTGAAATAATCATTTTCAAGGACCTAAAGCTGTTTCTTGAAGAATGTCATCATTTTCTTCTTATTTTACTTACCACTTACACTAGTATATGAGGTACCTTCAAGAGCTGTACCTTGCAAAACGTGGCTGCAGATATTGCCAGCTACCATACCTGTACAAAGTAGGCTCAAGAAACTCAGTTTCAGCAAAGTGCATTCGTCTTACAGACAGGACAAAAGAACCACTTTAAAGGCACAGCTCACAACAAGCATTGCTGCTGCTTGGTAGCTGCTAGCCCATACACATCGACCTGTTGCCTGAGCAGCCAGATTGGCCATCAGAAAGTATTTCTGGAGTTCAGGGGAAAGTCCCTGCCCTGTCGTAGAGTCACATTTGCTTGCATTCATGAAGACGGGAGCTGCTGTGAGTTTGTTGCAGGCACATTGATTCTGACCTAAATGCGCATTATGCTGGCTCTGCATATTCTCTATCCTCTTCTTGCTTATTGGTGAATAGACTTAGTGCATCTCTTTTATTGGCTTTCAGGGGATATCAGAGAAGTTGAGAACCTATATGCAGAAGGCATAGATCTTTCTCCCGTAAGCCCACTGTAAGTCTAGGTTGGAAGCAAACCTAATGTGAGTGATGATTTACAATGGTGTTTAATTGTTAAAATTATCTTGGTAGGATGAAATATGACATGATAAAAATAAGTTACATATGATCTTTTAAACTCACCCATATCTGTTGCACATCTTGCAATTTGTGAATACTGGAAGACTATAATTTACTTAAGTGCTTGTAGCTTAATTTAATAAAATTCCATAGGCACTTTTAAAACAAATGTAGTTTTTATAGGGCAATATTATGAAGCTAGTATGGCAAGAATGAGCTAAACGTATTAGACCCTGCTTGGATTTGGGTAAACTGGAGGCTTTTCATGAATTCTAATAGGAAATGAATTTGATGTTAGCTCATGAAGTTAATGTTGAGATGAAGCACATATTAGAAAAAAAGATAGATATCTAATACTGGACAAGAGACCTCCATTTAATCCTCCAAGGGACTAGGGAGTCTTCAGTATTTGCACTATATGGAATATTGTAAATGAAATGGCCACAGGTTTTAGTTAGGTTACTTTTTTGAAGGATTGGTTTGATATAGCTTTTTTGTATCTTTGATAGTTGTAGCATAAAAGGTCTCAACAGTTTAACGTGATAAATGATGCAGCATCAGGATAAGTGTGTTCATTAAGTACTATTTAAAGGGAGCACTAACAGGTGATAGAATGCCATCCAGAACCCCAATGTTCTATCAGTATCTATTTTGAATTTGTATTTATGAATGTACTTCTGTATACATTGTTGAGCAGGTCAAAGCTTTTTGGTGTAATGTATTCCTATCCTGTTGCGTCATCATCTTTTAACAGATTGTTTTCTCAATCATATGATCATATTTAGTCTTACTGGCATTTAAGAATGATGAGTTTATTAGTCAATTAGAAAAAATAAAAAGAATAGGTCTTCTACTCTCACATGACTATTTGTCCCTGTATGATTTAGTACTGCCTATGGTAAGGGAACCAAGTTAGTGATCAGCTGCAGTCTCTCAGACTTTCAGGGCAGTCATGTTTGCTCAGTTCATAAAGACTATACCCCAAAAGGCATTGATTTTACTTTCTCATTCTCTCTCTCTTTCGCCTTTCCCTTCTCCTCTCTTTCTTTTTCTGATTCTGGGGCTGATGCTTGCAGTTCAGGAAAGGCAACAGAGAATTCAAAAGTAACATGAGATGCTTAGTACCACTCAAGAGGTATTCAGAACTTGGCAGGATTGGTTTTATACACCTTTGCCCTTCAAAGGAATTATAAGGTAGACTAATTTGTCTTGGAAAGCTTTTTCTGCCTGACTTTTCCAGTTCATTGCAATGTTAGGAGTGTCAGTTTCCACCTACTTATCAGAAAGCAAAGTTTGCATTTTGCTAAAACCTGGGTCGTCTTCTGCTCACACAGAAACAGATTTCAATACTGCCTAATAAAGAGTGTTTTGAATCTGAGTGTGTCATTATTTGAGTTCGCTGTTAACCTCTGCTGGAGCTCTTTGAATGTACAGACTTTATGTTTTTAGCATCAGAGAATTACATTGTTCTGAGACAAGGGGACACTATCATAAACCCTTTTTGAAAAAGAAAAGGAAATTTGTTTCCCACTTGAGAAGAAATAAAAAATGTTACGAGTACCCAAAGTTCTTTAAGTAGGCATATGAACTGCCTGGTAACATTTCAGAATTCGTATGTCTACGCATAAACTGCAGTCAAAGTTATTTCTGCTACTTTTTTTATTCTTCAAAGGTCACACAGTATAAATACTGTTCTTACCACAAAAGGAAACAATTGACTAGTATGAATATTGGCTTTTATATGCCCACTTTTCTGTGGGTCTGCTGGATAGGATTCTGTCCCTTCCTAAGGTTGGACTTGTGAATATTGAAAAATCTGATTGACCAGAGAAGTTGAGGTTAACTGTAAAATTGATCAAAAAACAAGCAAAGAATGATGTCTCAGCCCAGCAGTATTGCTAGGTGATAAACCAACTGCTCGAGAATGTGACTGGAATGATGCTATAAAAGCCTGTTTTCATTTCAATGTATTTAGCATGGGACTGTCATTTAATTGTGTTGTAATTGTTTCCATTTGACAAAGAGAGCTGAAGACTGACATGTCACATGCATTTGTATCTGTTGCATTTCTCTTTGCATAGCGAGAGAAGGATGTAAAATGTGATCAAAAAGCAACTGAGTCTTTGTTACTAATTGGACATATTGCTCATTGTTTTTGTTTTTTTTTTTCCTGCGGCATGTATTGGGCTTTCAAGTTGAGTGGCTGATTATGTGACTTTCAGTGATGGCGGGTGGAGCACACTTGCACAGATAGTCTCACCCAAAAAGAGCCTTTCCCGTATGGGCCATTCCTGTCAGGTACTGGGCACAAGCAACTTTCCTCAAGATTAAAATCAGCTGCTGGAGTAAATACATAATGATTCCTGTGGCAGGACAAGGATTTTAATTTCCTCTTACCCTAACTCCTGCCGTGTGAGTGTGGCTGGGAAATAAACATCAGCGTCTTAATTAATAATGTGATGCACCTTTCTTAAACATGTGAGTAAAGAATGATGTCTTTGACCTATAATTTTGAGACCACCCATCTGGTCATGGGAGAAAGCAAGCAGCAGTGTCTTTGTATGTTAAGTCCAGGTGCAGATGCATGGGTTTTGTGAGCTTACGGTAAAGCAATAGGTTTGACTGACTCGGGATCCCATGTCCTAAACTGAGCACAAGCTTTGCACTGATTTAATCAATTTTGCTATTAGTTTAGTTACATTCAGGGTGGGAAAAGGGCGGGAGGAAAAATTTAGGCTTCATCCTTTAAGACTTGAAGCAGATGACCTTCATCCAGCAAAGCACTTAAGCAAATGAGCAAGTATATACGCTTAATGTTAAGGACATGATCAAATCTTTTGCTGGATCACTGCAAAAACCAAGCTTTCCTTGAATGAAAGTAAAATAAAAGATGATATGCTAAGGGAAGTGAGTTTTCGTCGTGTTTGGTGTCACTTTTACAGACATTGATGGTTTGATTTTTAACTAGAAATTAGTCAAAAAGCATTGTTCGAAGTCTTCTGTTTCAAGGGCATGGAATTATTTATGGATAGAGCTACTAGTGAGGGCAGCCTAGGAGTCAGTGGTGGTTAAAGAGATTAGTTTCATGGGCATTTGTTTTGATATTGTATGTGTTTACAGTACCGATGCTGGAGATCTGATTATTTTTATATATTGTTGTGTATATATCTGAGAGCTATAACAGGGCATTTGAATTCTTGGGTGGAGGTTTATGGTTTTGAACTGTGTTTCTGAATTCCAGCAAGCAATTCCAGCACAAAAGACTTGCATCAGGTCTTAGGAACTACGTATGAGACATAGGAAGGGCTGAACAAAGGATGCATGTTGCCTATCTAGAAATTCAGAAAAAATCAGGTAGAATAATATTTTAAAAATATTTTTCTGCTGTTCATCGTCTAGATGCAGTAAACAGCACCCCTCATTTGAACATACAGTAGAGAGGGATCCTCAAATTGTTTGAGGTTATTTATTCTTATGTCCCTCCTCCAACTTTATTTTCTGTATTTTCTTAATTCCTTTATTCTTGTGTGACATTTATGCTTAGACAGGACATACACGCACCCCCCTACCCCCAAATGTGGGGGTTCTGAAATGCATGGTTTTATTTTGCTGTAACAAAATTTTTGGAAAATGATCCCTCTGCTGTTAGATTTCTATAATAAAGTGATTCACTGCATCACGAGACTCCATGAATACAGTTTATGGAACTGCTGTACCTATTAGAAGGACTGTTAATGTGGTTTCTGTGGAACTTCTGCCAAATAGCGTAGAGTGATTTGTCTTGGGGTTACCCCAAGACTGAAAAATTGAATGTGTGTGTGTCATTTCCCTATGGGCTACCCAGATTCTCTCTCATTCTCTGAAATAGTGAATGGCACATACCAGTGGTCTTCCAAAAATTTGAGGAAGACAAATTTTTCTGGGTTCTGAGGCTCCCAACCCCCAGATGTTGGACTACATTTCTTTACACAACCATGGCTCTAGGCTCATAAATGGATTTTCTTAATTCTGGTGGTCTTTTGTGTTCATCTGCTAGGATGAAAAGTGCTATGTTTCACTTTAAATTTTATGCAGATAAATATGCCCTCTTTGTGATTTTTTGTGCAAATGGGCTGCTCCGAGTAGGTCCTAGATTTTGTTCAAAATAGGCCCCAAATGAATATTCAGAAAATCCTTGTTTGCTGTTTCAAGTTCTAAGTAAATCTCAAAATGTAAATGTTACAGTGCTGGTCATATAAATGGCTAACACTGTACCAGAAACTAATTCAGAAACCACTACAGTGACTGTCGAATCAAATCATATCACAGAAGGACAACACAGTCACGTTACATGTTGTAGATACCCTCCCCAGAGCTCCCTTTGATGGATTATCAGGCCAAATTATAACATATCTCAAAATAAATGGGAATACCTACTTGTATATGCTGTCTTTACTGGATTTACATATGTATGAAACTGGATCTATATATATAAGGATCTCTCCCTTGTTCTCACTTCGTGCTCACAAAAGCATGTAAAGTGCTGTAACATGTATTTGTTTTGATGAATACAGAAAAAAACACCGAGATAGTGAAGCATTTGTCAGAACTGGCCCTTTGTGTTGCCTTACAGAATCCTGTTGTCTTAAAAGGAAATTTATACAGTACAGTACAGGGCTATATAATACATGGTATATATATGCAGTGCCAAAAAAGTGAGGTGCTAGGCTTTTTAGCTTTAAAAATGTCAAAAAGGGAAATTCAGGCTACTTGAGACTGCAATAATTTGTTGAGAGATGTCTGAATATGTAGCCTTTTCTGCAATTTTGCACAACAGTCTGGGCTGTAATATTGCAATAATTACCTAGTGAAGTCATAATTGAAGGGTAGAAATTGGATTTAGGGCCTACATAATTTAAACAGGACCAGATTTTACCACGTATGACACATTTATGGTGTCTGCTATGTGCCTTATAAAACATACTAAATTTTAAGCCGATAACTCAAATGGTTCCTGAGATATAAACTTGTGAAAAGTCGCAATTTTGCATTGTGCTGAAAAGCCACCTTACAATAGAGTGACTACCATAGCTCTTTAATATCCAGCAGAGTTCTCCTGCTGTGCTTTGTCAGTCGGTAGCAACATCCAAGTCTTCTTGTAAAAGTAATTCACACTTTTTTCACAACACTGTTGCTTTAATTACCACTGAACTCTGCTGTTGCTCAGACAGGCCTAGCAGGACCAAGAGAGGGTCAGCGCTGCAGTCACTGCAAAAGAAGCAAATGGCTTTTTTTCTTACTTTATTATTAACAAACCATCTTTGATTGAAATGCTCCTAGCTTCTGAGACCCAGTCTTGTCTCTGTGCTCTCTTGGGGTATTCATTATCAAAGTAGACCATGGATGTCAATCTGGAAAAACATCAGAAATAATACCTAAAATCCTAATCAGAAAACTTCAAGTAAAGAAAAGACTTACATGTCCTTAACAGGCAAACAGCTGATCAGATTTATCATATATGCACACTGAATTTCTGATAGAAATGGACTAACTCATCAGCACACTGTACATTTTGTAGTTATAAAAATGATTGTTATCCATTCATTTGTAATTCTTTCTTCCTTTCTTCATGCTTATTTGATTTTTTATATCTCATTAGAGCCAAAGGCATCCATAGGAAGAACTGAAAGATACTGAGAGACAATGAAGATGTATTTAAAATTATAAAATACTGCTTCTGTAGCTTTGTCTCGTGAAATATTCTGTATCCATATAGCGTCTTTGACACTAAAGAACTGTAAAATAACCTTTTAGCAGCACAAGCTCCATTTTCAAACTTAGATTTAAATGCATTTGTCCTAATGCTTACTTCAGAAGGTCAGGTTTTAAAATTGTCCTGTCCCTTATGCCCCTATATATGGGAATCTGCTCACTCAAAGAGAAATGCAGTGCTTTTCTCATGGGAATATTCTTGTAAAGGTGCAACAACATTGCAACAATTTTTGGGCAGGATGTGAGTATGACTTCTATGTTAAAGGGAAATTGCAAAGGAGATCTTGGTAGCTGAAACTGAGTTATTCAACATTAAATCCAGTATAGCGCACTGACCTTAACACTTATTAAAAATATACCCTATGATCTATGAATACCATTATAGATCAGACCTCTGTTTCATATCTCACCTGAAAGATGATAGAGCAAACTGATACCACGCCATTTAACACCACAGTAAGGCACTGATTCTCTTTTCTCTTGGAAAAAAGTGCCACCTCTAGGATGAATATTCAGTTAATTAATTATTAAACAATATCCCTACTGAAATGCTCCAGGTTTTGTTTGGATTTTTCATAGTCCAAGAATCTGTTTTTTCTTAATTTTTGAAATGTAGCAAGATTAAAACTGATTGGGTGAAGCTATCATCTGTGAAATGCTCATTAATACCATTCTCTCATCAGGACTATTTTTTTTAGTTGTTCAAGTCAGCCCAGTAACTTCTTAACTTTAACTAGAGGCTTAACAGAAAAACCCTGCAGAAATCATTCTGAAAATACTTACCCCAATGTACTCTAAATATTTTCTCATCCAGTAGTGGCTGGAGTCAGGAGGGATGGGAAATAGACAGTTGAAAAAATCAAGTGGGGGGAGAAAAAATGTGGTTTCAACGTGGTTTTAGACAAGGAGGATAAAGACTTGGAGAAGAGAAGTAACCCGGGGTGTTGAGAGGATCTTTATGAAAACCCCGTGCCGGTCACACTGGCATGGGTGAGAGGCTTCTGGTTGTTAGGTACAGAGTCACTCAAGAGTAAACGCTGGGAAAGCAGCCTCGGCGGGGCTTGTGCGTGGCGGTTTGGGTGCAATTCGCCTTTTCTTAAAAATCAGGAGCAGGAGTAGGAGAGGACCTGTGCAATGAGGACTTGAGGTGCGCGTCCTCATTCCCGATACTCTTAGGAAATGCATGCCAGTTGTGTTTGCACTTCTTTCTGAGGAAGATGGCCCAGAATGGCACGGTAACTAAAGCAACTGAAATGATGAGTATGCAACATACAGACTTGCGGTGACCTGGATACATGTGGTTGTATATATCCAGGATAAAGATACTTGCTCACAAAAGGAGGGAGAGAGTTTTCTTTCTTTGTAACCTGCTGCTGACAGATTCGGTCGGAAGTACAATTCTCACTTCTCTATCTCCTTTTCTAGAGTTGAGCAGCAGATTGTTTGCTCTGCACAAAGGCGGTTGCAGGTGGTATCGCTTTCTCCAAGTTCTTTATTTCCTGTTGACTGTGTAAAAGTCCTTGGTCTTTTAACAATTTATGCAGCACTGAAAATGGAACTGATCATGCTCAACAGTCTGTGCGGTTCTTCATGTAGTAACATTCCCGCCCTGGTGTGGATAAATAGTTTCTACAACTCGAGTATAGCAATGCCAATATTTGCTACTCTCTGGTCTGAGAGTATCTGTAAATTCACAGACAAGGGATACTGTTAAAGCTGGAGCTGCTTCTACCACGAGCCCAGCAAAATTTCCTGTTCTTCCCCCCCCACCCCACTCAAATGCTTGGATGCTGCATATGCTGTAAAAAGTCCTTGCAATGCCATTAGACCCAGTGGACAGTTAATGAGATGGGGGGTGGGAACATAAAATTAAGATCCTATCTTTGAAAAATTAGAAGAGAATGGAAAAGAAGAGCATATGCTCTTTCACAGTTTAAAATCCAGCAGTTATTTGATATGTCCTGGAATCCTACATCTGATTCACACAGAGGTGATGCTGTGGACAACATCAAAATGTGTGTGTGTGTGTGTGTGTGTGTGTGTGTATTTTTTTAAGAAAAACTCTAGAATAATGTTGAAATAGAAAACCAAATGACCACAGACTGAGAAAGGGCAAAGAGCCCAGTTTGTGGGGGCTCACTGTTAGAAGTGCCGCACACACTCCAGCGCGGCGGAACGGTACATTTTTGCTGCAGCTCTGCAAGATGACGTGGTCACCTGTGGCGCAATACAAAAAACAGATTATAGTAGAGGTATATAGGTGATGTAGTGTCTAGCCAAATGTTTTCATCGGGGCTTGAATACAGGAGTCCAGCTAAGAGCTTCCAGGATTCCTGTGTGTTCAGCATCTAAGTGATACCTAGTGAGGTAGGTATCATGCTTTTACTTGCTATTCCTTTAGAAGGAACTGATCTCCATCTGTTGGAAATGCTGCAGCGAGAAGAAGGCAGTGTGTTGTTGCACCAATGGTACATTGGTCTATTACATCCTCTTCCTTTTCTTACAGTTACACTAGGAAAGAAACAGTGTTTTAATTGACAACATTCAGAGTTGAGAAGAATTTAGACCAACTGTAATATATTGGTCAGAAACATTACTCAGCCTATGCCAAATGGTTTGATGAGTATAGAACAAATCATAGTTTACAGACTCTTTTTCTTCAAGATTAATCATCAAATCTGAAGCAGCATGGAACTATTATGTCCCAGAAAATAGGTTGGACTGTAAAAAATGATGCTAGTAGTATTTATGGTAAAATTTGATGTCAAGTAGATACATACACAAATAGTATATGTTTATTTTTTAAAGACTAAGTATATCCCTTTAGAATTAAAGACAAATACTTGTTGGCAAACTTTATTTTAAACTAATGTTCTGAAAGCAAGTTGGAAACATGAAAGGAGCTGAAAGAAGATGACGACATCTCTCTGTACGTGGTGACAATTTTAGTGCTCTGCTGAGGATGAGAGCTAGAGGCCCAGAGTTTAGCAACGTGGTGTAGAACAGACACCGAACACAGTCCCGTTCCCAATAGATCTCCATTGGCTTCATCCTGACCGTCTGACCTTATTGTGCTACAACTCTGCTTGTCAGCCATACCAAACAAACAAACAGAGAAATACCTTACCCTTTTCAGATTTAAGATAATATTACAGTTTATGAATAAGATTCCCAGTGTGTGGACATGACAACTATGAAAAACTATAATTTAGGACATAGAGTATTCTCTTTATGCTTTTATGTGGAATTTCACTTTAATGCGATGTAAATGACAGTAAGAAATACATTCACAGAATGTTGAAGCCTTCCCATTAAAAATTCTGTATGCATTTTATATTCTAATTCATGTACAGTCAAAAACCCTGATAAAATCATAGTACTGATTTGACTGCTGCACTTATCGTATTAATGAGGATACTTTATGCCTTTTGAAAATTGGGATATAGTCCATTATGTGATTGTGAATGATGTGATTGTATCACATCAATTTGTTATTCAATCCCACCCCTCCCTTCAGTCAACTCTGTATATAGGAAGAGCCATTGGTGAGCATGCGTAGAGGCAGGAAAACCTACATTTAAAATCAGTCTTTTCATGTTTTGTCTTACTTTTCACTTGTTAGACAGACTACTTTTTTTTTCCAAATTCTGAAACTTACTCAATCTCTAGAAGGAAATGCATAAAGGTATCCTAAATTACTGAAGAGTCACCAGCTAAGGCTTGCTGAAGGTAAGATTCAGCTAGACCAGCTTGTCCACTTTCTGTAAGGTGGGATTCACCTCCCTTTATGCTGGATATCTAACATATTCTAAACTAATCCTCCTTGCTCTCTCTGTAGTGTCTGGAGCGAGATGGGCACCTCTACAGGATGAGTCACTGTGTCCTGTGCCTGTCCCCCTCCAAAGATTGGATGAGGAGCTGGGTTTCTAATTTACACATTTTAAACGGTGAAAGTTAAATGAGAAAAATCTGTCTTGCCA
Source organism: Apteryx mantelli (assembly GCF_036417845.1). Lineage (NCBI taxonomy): Eukaryota > Metazoa > Chordata > Aves > Apterygiformes > Apterygidae > Apteryx > Apteryx mantelli. The sequence goes on along the minus strand of NC_089980.1, from coordinate 15,266,761 downwards.
TGACTACCTCTTAAAAATCCTTGTTGAAAACTTTTTTTTTTTTGTGGAATTGCATTTATAGTTTTAGATATTTTCACATCTTATGTTTGCTAGTCATTATGTGCTTTGCCTTTAGAAACAGCCTTATGCTTGTGGCTTTTTCCCTGGTACTTTCTGGTTTAAGTCTGTAGCAAATATTTTACTTTGATGGAAATAAAAAAAATCTGTTTTTTTCCCGACTGGGGCTACTGTGAATGTTTCCAGACTGAGAACAACTGCCTACCTCTTATGTTCAAGAGGTATAAATTCTCCGAAACACAATAGCTTAGGTATAGAAGTCCTGCTTCAAAGACATGTTGAAAGCGGCACTGTAACAAGTAAATTGAATCTGCATTCTGGTGTCTTCCCCTCAGAGTCTATCCATTAAATATTTAGTTCTGTCTGTAATGATGGTCTCTATCATTAACTTGTCACTGAATGCTATGGGATGTTTTTCTGATGCTGCCATCTCTACTCGGTCTCCTATTGTTGCGTGTAGTTTTCTGTTTATTAAATACTATCTTCAGTTTTAGTGCCCAGTCCATTTTTGTATTTCAGTTCCTCATAAAAATACCTTAGTACTAGTTTAAACTTCTCTGAGGTGATATTGCCACATGCATGCAATACATGCAATACAATGTCCAGTGGAGTGTTCGTGAGAGCTTTGAAACAAGAGTAACCAAGCTCCTCACATGCAAACTTGTACTTCTAATTGTTGGTCATGTTAATGTAGAAACCTGACTTGAAGGGTTTATCAAACCGTACGTTGCTCTGAATTTGACTGCCAGTGTTCATACAGTCTATGTTTGTAATGGCTTGCTTCATTTCATACTGTAGTGCAAATGAATATAATAGGTGGGTGTGCATATGCACACACCTGCAAGGTAAAATAATATAGTGGAGCATAAACACATTTTACTTTAAAGTATCCTTTTTTGGGGTGGAGGGAAGATGCATTTAAAGGTCAAAGGGAAACATTCATGGTGGTAGATAAATTTTACCCTATTTAAATTCAAGCCCAATAAGAACTTTATACAATTGTTTGGACAAAGCCTGCAACGTTCTAATCTCTGCAAATCCACTCTGTACTGTTCACCACTCTTCTTATTAATCAGTTCTACAGAGCTGTGCTCTTCTCAATACTGTTACACACACTGCATTTTTATTCTTCAGCTTCAGCTTGGCCTTTTCTATATTTTTGCTTCGTCTTACATTCAATTACCCACAACCTAGTTTTCAGAATAGGGTACTATCGGTGGCTGCGTTTAAGCAACAGCCCATTATGTCATCTTGCTTCATATATTTTACTCTCATCTTTTTTAGGATGAAGCTCATTTGAGAAATCTTTCCTCTGCCTTTGGGGAGAAATTATTTGCCTTCTTTCACAGGGTCTGAAATTTGCCTTCTCAGTGCATTTGTTATTAAAAGAACAAAAAAACACCCAACTTATTTACATCTTGGATCCTGTTATTTAGCTAAATTGCCTTGTTGCAGTTTTAGGAATACCAAGTTATTCTCTCCTTCTAATCATTGTTGCTCTATTTTATGTCTTCCATAATAGTATTTAGTGATCCAACTTCAGTGTCTACTTTCTTGAGAAGCTTTCTGTATTTGTTGTAATGTATGATTTCATATTTGAGAAGGCCATCTACCTTCCATATATGTGAGTTTATGACAAGCATTCATTGAAAATGGAAGCTATTGCCTAGTGAGAGTTCTCTTTGCAAAAATCCACAGCACAATGCTTATGACATGCTTGCATTGATTTTTAGACTTAGTTAGAAATGCCATGCTTTTTGTCATCTTCACCATTTCATTTAAATTAATTTTTTGGCCCAGAAAAGGGACCTTTTTTTTTTTTTTAGCATAAGTCTCAGTAGACAAGGGAATATTGTTGAAACCATAATATATTTATATTCTTTTATATATGTATATATATATATACACATATGTATGTATACACACAAATAACTTATATTTATCCATAGATAATAAAAATGAAGAATCATCTTCTACATTGTTTTGTTGTGTTCCTCTGTAGCCTTGATAAGAGTTACTGTTCACCAGCCAAATTTTCCCTGGCCTTTTTGTCCAAAAATTCCATCAATTGCAAAATTGCTGTGGAAAACTGATGACAACATTTCCTCCTGAGTATCAAATTCTTCCTTCTCTCTTCCGATCCCAAAACTTTTTGATCCGGGTCTCCAGATTTTTAACCTAGAACAGACCTTACTTCATCTTCCTCTTGGAGAACTGGAAGTACATTCCACATTTTGGTGTGGTAAAGGCATATGTTGTAAGTAGTCATATAATATAACCGTTATGAACATGCATTTAATGCCTAGGTTTCCAGTGAAAGAGAAATTGAAACCGGTGTTGAACATGCAATGTACCAGCTTCTCTACTCAAGATAAGGTTGTAATGTTTATACATCTTCAGCGTGGCTTGTTAAAAATACATATACTGAACTGCATATAGACATACAGATTTTAGAATTAAAGAACAGCAATAACTACCAAAAAAAAAATACAATACTTTAGAAACCTCATGCTGAAATTTTAGATGGATTTCACAGATATGATAGCCCAAGAAATCCTTAGTTTTTAATAGTATAAAATATAGTAAAAGCTGAAAGTTCATGCCAGCCCTTCAAAATAATTGTCTTTAATTAATATTATTATTGATCATGTAATAGGAGACACAGCCTGAGTGATACAAGGATTTCAAGGGAATGCTTTACAGCTTAATTATGTTTCCCTGAGAGATTTAACATAATTCAATTTATTTTCCCTCGTGTTTCATCAATCATTATATGAATAGAAAGGATATCTGAACCTCATTTCTAAGTGAATTCCTGTTGATTCAAGAACTTTAACAATATACAGATTAGAGAGAGAAGAGGAGCACACCTCCTATGGAGAAATGAACCTTCTAAACCTGTATCATGATGGTAGCACTGTTGTATATTTTCGGTAAATTTGCTGAATTCCAACATGTTGAACACCCCAGCTCTGCTACAAGAAACACACTGAAATTAGGCCAATTAATTCTTTTTACTTAGCTAATTCTGAAAAGATTTTATTGTGCATGAAAGATGCACATGTATGTTCTTTCTCTCTTGCAAAAAGTAACTGATGAATTTAACTGGTTTTCTGTAGGATAGTCTATTACTGCTGTAATCCATGTCACAGTGCAAGTTATAGGCAGCGTTGAATCTTGCAGTTGCTCAATACCCAGCAGATTCTCCATCTCCATTTTGGGAGCTGCCAAGTTATTTGGGGTATTCATCACCTTTTACATCAGGTTTCCAAAGCACCCATTGGAATGAAATAAAGTTTATTTTTAAGGCAAATGATCATCACCTGAATTTTTCTTTATCCGTAATGTACTGATATTCATAGACACGTTTTATGACAAGGATGTCCTGCATTAAGAAAGTACACGTACCTTGTTAATATTGCTTCTCAGAGCAAACTTATAGGTGCTGCTTCGGTACAACTTATTGCAACTGGTTATCTCCTACCTGCTGCGGCGTACTCTTAGCTGTTGAGGAGGTTTCGGTACTCCTGGGGGCTGCGGGCAGGTCGGCAGTGGGAAAGCTGTTGCTGAACCTGGCAGAGGGTGCTCCGGACTTTGTGCCCACGGCGCCGTCGCGTGGCGGTGTAGAAGTTTCCTCACCTCCTTCGCGCACCTACTGTACAGTCTGGTGAGCCACGGCAGGAGGAATCGGAGATCTCCTCTTCTGGGGGTTAGATGAAGGAGCTTTTAAAAAAATATCAAATAAGTCCGGATCTGAGTCAGTGGCTTTTGAAATGAAAGGTCTACTCTGTTACTGTTAATGGGCAGGCTTTCGTAATTCTTTGCTATTAGAGTACTAACTTTCTCTTTTCAAAGCCTTTCTGAACCTCTCATTGTCCAGTATTTGTATCCCTCACTTTAATGAGCGCTAAATAAGAATTATATAAGTATTTCAATAATTCTCACTGGACAGTTAATTAAGCAGCACTGACTCTAAGGAGCAGTCAGCTATTACCTCCTTTTACAGACAAGTGCTTCCACAGACACAAAGGGAAGAGGTCAATTTAAAAAAAAAAATGATGTGTGGATTAGTAATCTTTCTCCGTAATAAATGACCTAGCTAACAAGCTGAAACAGTGAAATAAAAACTCACCTTTTTTTTTTGTCCCCTCATTTTTCCGCTCCAATCTCTTGTGTTCCTTCCACCTTCTTTCATACAGGAAATGAATTCCCTTTAACTTTTTGGGGCCTGAATGTGTTGAACTAAAGCTCTCCAAATTTGCTTCCCTCAGAAAATCGCATGGGGCATGGCCCTGCCCAATTCTTCATTACACATTCTTTTTTAACAGCCTCTGTTTTTTCTCATATTTGATAGATCCTACCACAAACTTCAACTAGAGTAAGTGCAGAGGACCATAATACCAGTCTTACACACACGGTATTTTATTAAGTCCAGCAGTTAAAAATGTACAAAGTTCCTTGTAATAATCCATTCATTCTGTTCTCGCCTGATTCTTGGAGTAAGCCTGCACAATTATTCAAATCCCAGCTTTTAGCTACAGCATACACCTCGCCATGGGGCTATGCCTCTGTAATCTTGCTTTGGTCTTGCATGTCAAATGGAATTAACTCCCATAAGAAATGTATGCGAAGACAACCCGAAGTGTCTAATCCTACTGCTGTCTTAAATTTCTGAAACTCAGACCTGTCATCTTTTTCTATAGCTTTGTTGAAGTTCTCACTTATGCTTCAGTCCATCCAAAGGTGAAGTTTAGGGAAATTTGCATTTTTATATATTTTTCAGTTGTGCACTCCTGTGGCCTTTTCACGTGTTCCCTTTGTAGGAGTATTTTTTTCTTCTAACTCAAGCCCTATTTTATTCTCAGTGGAATGCCTGGTGGAGGTGGATTCAGTTGCTTTTAGCTGGCAGTGTACGAGTTTAAACATACAGAGCATTACACTACTTGACGATGCTCATGGCACGTGGATGTGTGGAAATAATGATATCATTATGACTATACCTTAACAGCTCAGCCTAGCTAATCACAAAACCTAATTCTGACTCGATTAAATCTCAAATCGCATTGCTTTCTTCATGAATAAAGTGCTTGCCGAAATTAGCTTTGCTTAGTGTAACTGCGCTGTTTGTGTGTTGTACTAGAAGCAGATCAGCTTCAGGAGCAGCCTTTCTGATGTGTCTGTCTTCTGCTGTTCTCTAGGGGGCATACTTTCAAATTGCCACGAAAAAATGCCTACGTTATGAATAATGGCAGGGAGGAAGAAGCAAAACATTATCATACAGAAACTTAATTTTCCACTTATTCAATCAAATATCAGCCAGATCTGATTAGGGGTGGCCAATTTTATATGAACTAGGCAAAATACATTTACATAGGAGGTCCAGTTTCAACATAATTTCAGTAAAAAGCAATTACAAAATTATAGTCAGATAGAAAGCTGGTTCTTCTAGGTGTCTTGGCTAAATGAGGTTGGAAGGGTAAAACTGTAACTTACTGTAGTGGATATTTAATAAGTGGTAAGCCACAGCACTCTCCACTTGAAAGTTAATTAAGGCCATAGAATGACCATACTTGTACAGCAAATATGTTAATGGGTTAGCCATGGTAACTGTCACAACAAAGCCCAGCAAAAAATAATGGCTTTATGCATCGTTTTTGCTGATCATTACATCTTTTAAAAATGCTGTTGTGTTTTGTTGTGCTTTGTTTTGTTTCCAAAATTTTGGGCAATAGTGTAGCAGCATTTAATTTAGGAACTGTTTAATGTCATTGTACATAGGTGCTGAGACTGAAATGCTGAGATGCAGAAAAAGGTTAAAATATTTGCTTATGTACTGAAACTATATAAACATCAATAAATAGTGCATGTCAGTGAGATGTTTTCTTTATTTAGTATTTTTGAGTAGGCTGTGTGGCTTTTAGAGTACAAACCAGCTCAAAAAGCTTGAGCTGATCCTTTATATATAGCATTTCATGTATGGGTGTGATTGTTGCATTATTTTTGTTGCTGTTGAATAAGTGAACTCAGTGGCAAACAGGCTGTCAATTGACTGTTCTACTGTAAGTGCATTAGATCTTGAATTTTCTTCCAAAAAGACTCCTCAGTCAGAGCATGGTCAATTCAGGCTTTAGGGCTGACTTTGCATGCTCAGTTTCCACAAATTTTGAAGTTCTTTAGCAGTCCATATGAGGATATGAGGTAAAGGGTGTTTGGTTTTTAGCTTTTGTTTGCTTTTTCTCTGGTTGTGTAGCCCTTATTTCAAGAAGCTTGAAAGGCTTCATGCTGAAAATTGCTAAAACGTTTTCTGTGTTTCTGTTCACCAAAACACTTAGTACCTCTCTCTTTCTTTCCATTGAACTGATCAGGCCAATCCTCAACTGTTCTAAATGATACAGATCTACTGAAGTCAGGTAAGGAAGGTTCTGCCTCACCCTACCTGTTGGTTTAAAAATTTGAGCTGAAATTGTATACAGACTACTGTTGTAGCAACATCATGCATTCAGTAAAGGAGATTTTTTTAAAGATCTAGCTGTCTCTTTTTTTACCTCAATATATTCCTTGGTTACCATTCCTTGGTCACCATTACAGTGAGAAATCTGTTGAATTTTGCAGCATATTCTATTACTGTAAGGAATTTATACATATTTACCCATAGAAATTAATTCTGTGCTGAAACTTAGCATAAATTTCTCTTGGTACTGCTTTCGCTATTAATCAGCTGCTGCTTTGCTCATGCTTCCAAGAATAAACACCTTGTCTTTTTTCAGCTAAGGAACCCCTTTTCCCCTGGAGAGATTCATATAGTTATCCCTGGCTTTCTTCAGGAAAAAAACATGAAAATATAACAGTAGACCTGGTTTAAAGTTTTTTCCAATGAAACATTTTCCATCAGAAAATTTTTGTCCATTGAAATTGAACCTTTCCATAGAAGCAGGTTGCTTTTTAACAGTATTTTTAATAAAGACTAGCAATATATAAAAAAAAGAAGGGATTTTGAGAATGTCAGTCTGTTCTTTCTCACTGCTTTTGGAAGGCCTGACTGTTTTTCCATGCTGTAGATACTCTCCTTGCAGCCTTTGGTAAATAGCTTATCTCCTCCATGTCCTGATTTTGAATTCTTTTCCTAACTTAATCTTCCTGCCATTTGGGGTCCAACTGAGTAAGTAGCAAAAAAAAAAAAAAAAAAGGTCCAAAACTGTATAGCTGTGTCAAGGCTTGGGAAAAGTCTGTCTGCTTTTACTGGTGACTGCTCACTGCTGTGCTATTTTGGGACACCTTGGCACAAAATTAGAAGTAATGGGAGATAACATTTTAGGACTTTGTTGCCATGGATTGTGGTAGAGGCACTGAGAACCTTTGCAGTCTGGGTACAGCGTAAGAAAAATGATACCTTAATGAAGAGTTAATAGAAAATGAAAACTACCTGTCAAATTGTGGTACATGGAGAAATGTGATCAGGTTGGCAAGTGATAGTACCTGTAAGTGAATGGCCCATTAGGGGCGGCTAAGAAACCTCTGGCTAATAGGAAAGGATCTTAAGGGAATATGTAGTTAGGAAGGATGAATTAAATGGGAGAAGAGTAAAAGTGTGTTTGGAGAGCAAAAACAATAGCAAGGCAGAAGGGGGAAAAGTAGTGTGTGTTTCAGTCAGCTGAAGGAGAAACAAAAGAAGAATGGTAGGGAGAGTTAGGAATACATCCAGGTGGTGATGTCAGTGCAGCAAGTAAAATGGTGCCTGGCTGTTATATTCTAATAAATGTAATGGGTATCACCTTTGTACAGTTAATGAGCGATACTGTGTGAAATCAGAAGCTGGACTTGGAACAGAACTGCTCTTCCGGAAGCAGTTTTGAGCCTCAGTATGTACAACGTATGGGATGAATGGCAGCGATATGTGATGATGTATTCTAGGCCAACCAGAGCAGTAGCAAAAAAGTGAAAATCTTATTTGAAATGCCTTTGCAGAAGTCACGGTGGTTTGGGGTCGCTGACTGACAAATGGGACCTCTTGCCCCCCTAGCTATCCACCCACTGCAGTTCTCGGCTCAGCACTTCAGGTACCTCCAAAATAAGGCTGTTCTGTCTTAATAAACAGCAGTTCAACCCCTGCAGCTCAGATAGTTGAATCATCTCTGCAACAAGGATGATAGGAATGAGGCAGACAGCTGGATGCAAGCTGTCTCCCATTGTCCCAATCCTACTCAATCTTGGGTAAATTTTCTGTTCCTCCAGTGTTCCCTGGTTTATACAACTGTTGCAGATAGTCAACAAATCAATCAAGACCTTTGTGTAAAGTTTCTGTGCTACTGGGGAATGGGCCCCACTTCACAGAGAAGAGAATTTTGCCTGCAGTGCAAGGGAAGGATTTACCACCCCTTTGATCAGCGTTGAGGATGTGAGAACGAAATAAATGAACCTTAACGCTGTTGACTTTTTCCATCAACAAAACATCACCTAGGCCAATTGCTGGTCTCTCAGAAAGAGCACAACCTGTAGGTGACTTATGGACAAGTATCCTGTAGATGCAATGTTCATTATTAATCTACCCTGGTGTGGCAGAGGCACTGCTGTGTGACAGTTCTTTAAGGAGCTGATTTTTGTGCCTTTCATCTGAGGAAAGGGTTGTCCACTTCAGCCGCTCCAAGCTCTTCTCTGTAGTCAAGATTCCCTCCATTGTGTTTCAGGCCTGGAGATGCTGCGGGTCTGCTGACAGCAGATGATTTACCCTTGCAGAACTACAGGAACGTCAGAAACATGGGAGCCAGGGGCCTTGTGGCCAAACCTAGGCTCGTGTGAGGACCAGGGCCATGTTTCTGTTCTGAGATCTCAGAAGAGTGCTGGACCAATTTCTCACTCTTTCCTTTCTTCCTTATTGTTATTCAACCACAGGAGGTACAGTCCCGTTCCTAATCTTATTCAACTATTAGCCAAAACCACAGACAGAGACCACAAAATGTTATGGGCTATAATTCCCATACTATGTCAATACTGCATATCTCTCTAGATCACCTTGTTCCCTGATATTGTGTCTTGGTGAACCTAAAGCATAAATGGAAAGCAGCTGACTTGAGATTAATTTGATCAGAGCAGCTGTGATGCAGGTTCATGGAAAGAAGTGTTTGATAAACTTGGAGGCATCATCTCAGCTAAAGACCTTTGTCTAGTGATTAGCAGGTTGCTGCACTATTCTTTGTCAAGAATATTCATTTCCCAGTTTAGCTTGCAATGCTATTATATTGTTTCCTGTCAGAAAATATCCTGCAATAAATTTCTTTTTTCCCAAATTTCACCAAGAAGTTGTATCTACAAGATTCACCTGCTAACCTAGTAATATAAAAGGAAAAAGAAAAAAGCCAAGTGACTATGTGTGCAAAAGTGGGGAGAGAAGATGATTCTTTGCAGCCCTTATTTTGTATTGGCCATAAGCACAGATAAATAAATAAAATAAAAATTGTGGAAATGTTGGAGGTTCTTCCTTCATCACCCTTTGGACATTTATGTCACATGCTATATAAAGGATCCATGTTCAGACAAATTGTTCTCTCTGTTCAACATTGGCTAAGTACACCTTCTAGTTCCTCCCATGTATTTCTCTCTTGTCTAACTGAAAGCTCTTTGGAAAAGGTGATGTCTTTTGATACATGCTGCACGCTTAGCACAGTGGCGTCCCCCTCTTGCCTGAGATCTTGAGAAGCGAGTGTAATACAAGTAACAATTGCAGCCATGCATGAATGCTTCAATTCTGATTTTTAAAAAGTATTTCATTTTACTATCTCATTCAGGGGCAATAAAGCCAATATAGAACAGACCATTTTAAGGAAATGATACAAAATAATCATGGACCTTAAACACCTTAGCACTGAGCCTATCACTGACGTAGGTTTGAACATGCTCAGCACTTTCTCAAGAATTATCCAAGGGACACTGCACGGACAAGAGAGACTGATACCCTTGTAAACTTGTGTTTTGGTCTCAGACTACTTTGAGATTCTTCTGGGAGTTTAGTGATGTGGAAATGTATAATGATATTATTTGGGGATTGTTTTGTTAATCCAGATACTTCTATATGTAACTGCTGATTCAGTGCTTCCACTTTATTTTAAGCTGGATGATGTAAAGCTAGTGTGCCACATTAGAAAATCACAAAAAATATCCAGACTTCCTGAAATATCATTTTTAACTATTCCATTATCTTGTTTTAAAAGAATTCACACTGCAGTACCAGCTTCAGGTTGTTCTGAAGGACAGAATACATCTCGAGTAACAGCTTGAATGAGAACTACAAAATCATTTCCCTAGGGCTAATAGTTTAGACAATTGAATTTTGCTCTCCATAAATACTTGAGATATCCTAGATGAGTGGTAGCATCTCTCTCTTCTTCTTTTTACTGACTTCATCCTTCTTGGTCCTTACAGAAGGACCTCTGAAGAATGTGACTGAGGAATGGAAAGATGAATGCAACTTATTTTTCTAAAGCTAACCTACCAAAAGAGAAAAATGGTCATCTTTGCAATTCAGGTGCTCACTTGCACTCCCATGTGCTCACTTGTGACATCTTTGGCTGACAGTTTTTTAGATCAGTTTTCATGTTTTTCCTGTGTGTCTGCTAGGAACTTTTGCAACAGTGCTAAAGTATCTTATTTTTTACACTTTTGCCACTGCCTGTCCCCTCCTCCCCCTGTCAGCTCCAGATTTATTCTGCCCGTAATCAGCTTCTGAATCAGTTTGGGTGACCTTGATTCTGCCTACAATCCTGTGACTTCTGTGTCTCCACTTCACTTTTCTGTGTCTTTCCCTTCTCACCCTTTCTCTGTCTTCCCTGTTTAAGAGCATAAGGCTCTACCCCCTCCATAGGATTTTTCCTATACAGGAGATAGCCTGGGGTGTTACTGTTTAATATTCTGATAAACATGTGCGTGAATGTGAAAGTGTGTGTGTGTGTGTGTGTGTCTGCAGTACCAAAAATGCTGGACAATAGTTCTTAGCTTGAAACTGCTTACATTTGGAAGATCTGTTCCTGCAACCTGGTGCATATATTCTTTGTGCTGAGTCCCCCTGTCTTCAGAGGAGCTTTAACCACACACAGAGATCTGTCTGTGCCTTCCCTTTGTAAAAGCGATTGCTGGATAGGCAGTAGTGCAGAGGAATGATAGAAAGCAAATATGTTATTTCAATTTTGAAAAAAGAACGTTGTCCATCCGCAGCTTTATTCCTTCAGCGTTGCCTGCTTGTTTTCTTTTTATTTACCTTGTTGGTTTAAACATGTCTTCACAAACTTTTGCTTTAATTCCAAGTTGGCTCATTTAGCTTGGCTCTCAAAAGCGTGCCTTTTATAATGTCTTGCTTTCCTGATTGTTTAAACGCACACTGTTCCAGTACCTAAATGTATGAGCGTGGTCTTAAGAAGAGAGTCTCACTTTCAAATGGGAGTATCAAAAACACTTCGCAATATGCAAGGCTACTATAAAGCCTGCAAAGTGATTTGAAATCCTCTGATAGAAGCTATCTATTATAATAGTGCCAAGTACTATTATTAATGTCTTCAGTCTCTTCACTCCATTTTTGCTCAAGCCTTGCCCAAGAACAATTAGCCATTTGTTTGCCCTATATTATAGCATCAGCTCTCCATTATGATAACAGTGGAATCAGTAAGAAGACAACAACACATAATCTTCAGATTTAATGGGGCAGGAGACTGCAAAGGGCCAAACCCATCTTGATAAAATGCCCTGAAGTCAGCAACTTTATGCAGAGATGGGTCTGGCACTACGTGATTTCCATAACTGTAGAGTCTTTTTGTTATGTGAAATTATAGGACTAATATCAATGACATTACAGCATATTTGTCCTAAACTGCTGCAGAAGTTGGCAAATACTGTGTGGGAAGCCAGTATCACGACCCCTGTTGTCTTCAGGGGAGATGAATTTATTTTAGCCTGTCTGTGGGTATGCAAGTGTGCGAGGAACAAGGAAATTTAGGAGGAAGAAACGTATATACACATAGTTCTAGTCTGCTGTACTATTGGTCATGAAAATTATCTGTACAGGGGCTGTTGCTTATGTAAGGTCATTGGTGGCTAAAGTGGTTCATCAGTGGCTGGACACAATACTGAGGGCATCATAGTTCATGGTATGTACTAATTTTCTGAATATAAATGTTGGTATGACACACAGTATACATGGAATTGCTGCTCATCTTATATAAACTGCTTTTGTAGAACATAACCTACAGATACATGACCTTCTGAGATCCTATGGCTTAAAACTTATATAGCAGCCCAATAAATGGCATCACTTTATCTATTTTATTCTCCTATTGAATGCAGAACACGTGCTGCTAAGAAACAAAAAGGACATGCATTTATTTTCAGGCGTAGGACTTTGGAACCACTTGGGAAGAATATTCTTGATTGAGAACCAAAACATTCCATGATGCTTAACAAACCTGCAAATTGAAAAATCAACATCTGCCCTGTGTAGCAACATAGCAGGAGAAAGACCTATAGCCTGAAAAATTCAAAATATTCCTTAAATTATATTTCTGTGCATTTACAAAATTACTACTCTCTGAATCAAAAGTCTCAAGCTGTTTTTATCTGAGAACATATGTTGTGTCGATAGACAATATCTCAGCCTGTAGTTGTACATGAAAAGCCCTGCTGCATAACATAATGGACAGTCCTTTGAACGCGAAGCTGCATCTCAGTGAATGCTCCTGTAATAATATTTTAAAATAAATGATATGCATCATTAAATCACTGAGGATGACTAACTCAATTTTAGAAAAACCACAACTCCTGCAATCACAGTTACGGTTCTTATTTGAATATTTTAGTTTTCACCTGAGCAGCCAATAGAAGCTAGCAAAGCACAGCCCGCATTCAAACAGATGAAGGCACTACTCTAAAAGAAACTGAGAGAAACCTGTGATTATGTAGTTACCGTAATGCTGGCTGGTTGCTTAATGTCTGCATGGGATTTTTTTTTGCCATTTCCCTTATTTACATATCACAGACGTCTTTATAAAGTTATTTTAAATAATTTATTAGATTGATCTTTTCAAAATTCTACTCAGGCTAGGTGTCATTAGGAAAACTTATTTAAACTTATTTAAAGGTTTGTGCTTGAGTAGGGCATTTACCTGCCTCACTGCTGATATTCTAAAAATACCTCCATGTCCATACTATTATCCATTCTTCACGTCCAATTGCTCTGTTATGGTAATAGTCAGAAGCACACCATGTAGTAATTACTTACAGCTGACTTAAGAAAAGAATATTCAACTCCCCCACTGTTCCACTAGAAGGTCTTTATGCACTATTAACTCATTCCTGTTTATTAATACTCTACTGGTAATTCTGGCTGCTGCTTTTTAGGTTTGTAATAGGAGGACTATTAAACAGCAATTATTGACCATATGGGTTGGTGAATATTTGTGGTGGTTGTTGGGTTTTGTTGTTTTTTTTTTTTATCCCTTTAAGTTGTTTTTAAGGAGCCATATCACAATATAGTGGTGCAACTTTACATCTGCCTGGGATTAACAGCTTTGGCAGTGTTCCCCACCTAGAAAATGCAAATTCCATATTTCAGAAATATCAGCTGAAGCTGTGAAAATACAGAACAATTTAAAAAGCATGAAAACCCCGTGCCAGACAAAGTGAAAATCTTTGTCTTCTTTTTCCAGAAGTATGTAGTTTGATCTTCTTTCTTGTCTGTCTGTCTCTCTTGCTCTTAGATATATTTTTTTCATTTTTTAGGTCATGTCCTAGAATTTACAAATAGCCAAGTGTAAATTTCAAAATGATAAAACTTGGTCCAGAAATGTGCAAATTATTGCACTTTTAAGAACTAGAAGACTCTCCTTCCTCAGTAAGCTTGCCTAGTGAAAAGACTCAGGAGAGACAAAATTACAGCAATTATCTCTCAAATAGCCAGGCTGAAAAAATGGAGTCTTCACCCCCCACCCCCCTTTTTTTTAATGTAACTGCAGTTCCTGCCTTTGCTGGTAGCAATAGCTGTCACTGCGGTAGGTTTCTAGTGACTATGCTGCTCTTTGGGCTGCCCTTCACCGGTTTCCCTCCCAGTTTCCTAGAGGTTTGGAGGCAGCCCACTTTGGGCCAGGCCAGCTCTCGGTTTTGGTATCCACTTTCATTATGTTGAGAAAATACACTGAAAGGTGGGGAGAAAAATGCTAGCTATAGTGAGACTGAGGTTGAAGAAGGAGGATACAAAGACTTTTGCAGGGAAAGAAGATGGATCAGCAATGAGAAAGTGTTAACAAGAAGCTTGAGATGTGGTATAGGAAAAAAAGCATGAATCCTAGAAAAGAGCCAGCATATCCTGACCACAGAGGGCAGAACACTCGGCCGCCATCCCAGGAGATACCCTAGTCCCTGTGTTTCTGGTCTCCTTATGCAAACTGTGATTACATATAAAAACCAAAGGACAGCTAGCTGGGATCTCCAGTCGTTCAAAGATATGGGATACTTATATTGGTTTTCTGCCACCTCTGACAGTGTTTGAATCAATAGCCTGGCATGAGTCTTTTGCAGAGTTGCAGCACTGTGAGGAAACATCACAAACTCATGTCCTGATCTTGTATTCAGTTCTACTAGTATAGATCCTATTGCCTTGAGAGTGCTCCAATTTACAGGAATTGCTGGCAAACAGTTTTTTGTGAGTTTTACCAGTGTAAATTCCTTCTGATACCGTGGCATTGCTCTCTTCTGACCTGGACCTGTCCAGTACAGGAGTTTGTGAAGAAAAGCAGACAGTGCCTGAGAGCGTTGTGCAGAATGGGGAGAAAGGTGGTACCCCCTGCTTGCTTTGCAAAGCTCAAGCGTGCCATTACGGACATGTATATCTGTGGTCGGGGGAACATTTTGAAACTAGCCTTGGAAAGCAAGGGAAGCACATAAGGTATGGTGACTACCAGGACCCCAGCACACTGTCTGGGTCCATGTCCTGTCCAAATCCACATGCAGGGTGCCTGTGCCCGTGCTGAGCCACAAAACATGAAGCACTTTGTGGTTTACAGGTCCCCGGTATAATCCAACTTGTATGAGCAGAGATTGCTGCAACTCAGATGGAGACAATTCCATCATCACGCAAGAATTTGGCTTTGGAAGGATTGGTGACTGCTGGTGAATTCTGCAGGACAAAAAAAAGCTTTTTTAAATGGGAATGATTTGGTAGTTGAGTTGAAAATCTTTTGCACAGTAAGTATCTTCTCATTTCTAAATTCTTTTGGGGATTGTTTCTAATGCTAATGAAGAAATGTCAAATTGTCAAGATGAAATTATTTCAAAAGCAATTACTTGTATTTGCCACTGACTCCATTTTTATTCTAGCAAAACATTTTCTTAATCCCTTAATACTATTTTCACACTTTCGTAGTTCTCCTACTTGTGTTTGTTTAACTTGGATTATGAGTCTTAGCTATATCAGTGTGGTCTTCCGAGCTGATGACCAATAACAACTCCATTTAGACATAATTGCAGGCACAGTTGTTTCTGATGATCGTTGCATCATAAATCTCTGCAATACTAAAATAGCTTATGTCAAAAATAATTAATTTAGAATTTGGAATCTGTTATTTTACTGCTAACAAAATGCTCTCTCTGTTGTTACCCTATTATGAATTGGCACCAGTCTTTTTTTTTTTTAAGTTGAAATGCTTGTTTGCACTGAGAAAATAATTTGGAAAAGATGGTTATGTATGATGTCATCACTGAAATTGTTTCTAACTTAGCTCTAATATGAATGAGTTACACTGTCACCTTTTCCTTCTTGACCTGTCAAGATACAAGGGGTCTTTAGTGCAATAACATAGATTCCAGGCTTAAGCAGGCATGAAAGTATGCTAATACCATACTAAAACTAATTACATACAAAAAAAGAAAAAACTGTCCAGCTTCTGGGCTGTTAAAAGCAAAATACAGGTTTTATTCAGTTTACACCTATCATACAAGAATGCCAAACTGTCATTCATTCTAAAAAAAGAGTCATGTCGCGCATTCTTTTGTTCTGTGTTGCTGCCTCATGCTTCATTATAAAATTAGTGTGTGGTGTGCTATACCAAAAGCATTCCCTTCTTCAATAGCTATTGCTTGAAAGGCGTATATTTTGTCATAAAAGCTGGTGCACTTTGGCATGATGGCTTTTAGGTCCTGATGTGGGGTATAACATCCTAAATGGTGTGGAGACCATTTTTCCAAACATGGAAAAGCCATGAGAGGAAGAACTGAAGTGATTTTCCCTTGGTGGAGAAGCATGGGGCTGGTATGAGGTGGGAGGACCCTTGCTCGTGGGATTTACCCCCATCTTGGTCTGAAAGAGCTGTAAGACACTATTAGGCATCTGTTGAGTGACATTCTGGCAGACAGCTGAAGGTATAAACAGAAGAAATCTATATTATTGTGTAAAAATATGGGCCAGTTAATTTTCTTTATGTGCATGGCATCTCTGCCATGCTGCTGGATGGTTATTTCTTGTGTAGGTTGTTATTTAAAGTCATTGTTCAGGTGGATAGGTGCCATTGCAGGTTTTAAATAAATGAATAACTGGGAATCGGGGGTGAGGTGGCCCTCGATGCCCTGCAGGGCCACATGCACGGTTTGCATTCAGATGGATGTCAGATCCATCAGGAGGCTGCTGCCGCTGCTGGGCTCGACAACTTAGCGGTGACCATGGGAGACTTGCGAGGAAGGGACTGACCTCTGGGCCCCAAGAAGACAGTTGAGCTTGTGTCAGTTAAACAGCAGGTTTCCCTCATCCCTAATTGAAACCTGGACCAAGATTGTCACCCATATTCTAGTAAAAACGTGTTCAGAGAATACATTTCTACAAGATAAAATTACAGGTTAAAAATGACTGTGCCGCTGATACGCAGCTTAGTCAATCTGGTAAATTAGTAGAGCATGATATTCTTGGAGAAAGCGGAGTGTAGGAGCAATCCCTGAACACGCTTAAAGAAAAATGTTGTGTGAGTGATTCAGCTGTTCTTGCTGTTGCAGGGAGGAGATTAGAGGTGCACCACTTTGTCAGTTCACCTCCTTAACTCATAATATATTATTTATTACAAGGATTTGGTTTCTTAAGCCTGTCTTCTCTTTTTCCTTTAAGATATCACTGAGTATTTGATCTTGAGGGTTTATTTTATTATTATTTTTATTATGTACAGGTATGTGGGGATGGAAGATTTTTGGGCTGCAGCAAAAATCAAGCTTTTTAACATATGGAGTGTCAATGTTTTTGTCGTGTTTTGTCACTTTTTACACCTTATGGTGATGGTGTAACTGTGGTTGGTTGAAGTACATCTGGGGTCCCCCGTAGCCTAGCTTATCAGGGGGGTTCTGACTCTGTTGTCATTTGTTTCTCCCTTCTCTGGTGTAACCGAGCACGAAGGCTGAGTGTGAAATGTAAACTGATATGCCATCTGCACGCGCAGCGCTGAGACTCACACCTTGACAGCCCGGCGTTAGCCCGGCGCGCGGCGCTGCACGTCCCCTCTCCCACGCCGTGCGCACTGCCTGTCTCCCGCGCGCTGCCGTGCGGAGGCTCAGCCCGTCACGAGGTGGGCACGAGGGGACGGGCAGGCACAGCCGGCGGCCAACGCGGGCGCCACGCGCACCTCTGGCGATGCAGGTGTCGTCGTCTTTTGAACCCTACCAGCAAGCAGCTATACATATCCTGCCAGAAAATGGGTTTAATGACATTACAGCATGGAAAGAAATATCTGTTTTGTCTTTCGCTTGAGTTTGCATGTCAGGAGCAGCGTGCCTGAGGGAGGAGGTGTGGCAAAGCGTGTTTCCCTCAGACGGATGAGCGAGGGGAAAGGCCAGCGGCCGGTGCAGGCAGGAGGAGGAGGGCTCGCTGGAACCGCTGCCGCCCGGCAGCACGCTCTGTCTTGCTGGGGCTATGACCGCAGGTGTAACGCGAGTTGGTTGAATTGCAGGTGCACAATGGCTTTTCATGCAGGAACGAGGATAGTATCAGACCTGTTGAGTAAATGGAGAAATTCATTTTATATGGCTAAAGCTGATGGAAAAGGAAGAGGCCTGTTAAGACACTGATTTTCCTATCCAGTGTTAAATATCCAAGTAACGTTCACTGGATAACCGTATCTCCTGGCAATATCCTGCAGAGGATAGTGACTGTTGAATTGGTTGGTCTTCTCTAGCAGGTTTTCGTTTGGGCAGCCCCGCTTGGCTCTCTTGCCATGGGACAGGGTGCTTCCAGCTGTTCTTGCTCCTCACGGTCAGTGAGGACAGCAGTGAGCAGCAGGAGGTCCGCTGAAGGAAGAGCGGAGGAGACGGTCTCCAAAAACTGGGCCCGATGGTGGTTCTGCTGTGACCCTCGTGGAGACTGTTAGCTGAGCTGCTTGAGACAGACACTTCACATTCATTTGGTTGAAAATGAGTTGAATGATAATGTATGTGTTGTTAAAGGAAAAAAAAAGGTCTTACCTAATCAGCCCTCTTCTTAAAAAAAAAAAAAAAAAAGGCAACCCAAACTTAGAAACTTAGTAGCCAGTGAACTAAGGAAAATAACATTTTACCTTGTTTCAGTTAGCCAAAGGATTTTAAGAGAGGACAGGTGCAGCCTTGGCATAGCTAGTATTGCAGGGTAGATTCTCCTGTTTTCTAAATGTTTAGGAGAAGCCCTTCATTTAAAAGGAAAGGAGGTCTTGTAGAAAAAGTGGGTGGTAAAAGCTAATATAATAAAAAAAAAAATCAGTTCAGAAGAAACTTGCTGTATGGTTGGCAGTCTGAAGAGCAATGCTATCATCATGACTTTGTCCAGTTCCCAAAAAAGTAATCTGAAGATGTTCCAGTAAAAGAATTGGGCTGTCTCAGAGATAAAAAATTAATGAAGTAAGACTGTTAAATGAAGATGTGGCAATTAGGCATATACCCATGTTAGTTCACAAGTGTGAGAATAGGCATATCAAGGCAAGGCATATATTTACTTTACTCTAAGTGTAACAGGGCACAATCATGCTTTAGTTTGACTGAACCATATTATAAATCTGTAACAAACACAGCACAATTTTGATTGCCTTTTGAAGACTAGAAATCTGAAATTCCTATACGAATAATGGGCAGCCATTGCCCACCCACAGCAACTGCATTCCCCATTCAGATGGAAAGACAACGCATGCATTATTTCTCAAGATTTAGCCCTTTTTGTATCTGAAGGCCGGAATCCAGGGGACATGTTTTCACAATAATATGTTTAACATTTTTTGAATTAATTTAATATAATTGTTTTCTAACCTCTAAAATGGAACATCTTTTCTTTTCTCTCTGTCCCTCTCTCTCACCAGACTGTCGATGAGAAGAGAAGAAAGAGACAGTTGTGGCGTCTTGTCTCAGCACCAAATACCGCCTTGGAGTTGTGTACTTTGCAAAAAGCATCTGCATGCAGAAAAGCAGTTAGTGTTCCTGCAAACAGTAAGTGTCTACTCCGTTACATTCCTCTGCAAAAAAAAGGCAACTATCTATGTCTTCTTCAGAAGGGATTTTCACCAAATTGCTTTGTAAATGTTGTTTGAGATCTGAGAGGAGTATCTGCTCTTTGACTTACTACGTCCCTTCAAGACCTGCACTTCTTTCCCCGTGTACCATTCCACCCTTCTGTCCTTCCTCACACTGACTGAAACAGGTTCAGGTATAATGAGTCTTGATAAATCTTTCGTAGTAGATTTGGGGTTTTGCAGTTTAACAATATCCAATCCTTCCTAAGATTTATTGTCAGTTTTGCTTGACCTGCGAGAGACATTTTAGAAAAAATTAAAAGGCTTGATGGGATTTGTTGCAGAATCAGGAATGTTGTGAAAGTTGCTGGTTTTGATTTCTGTTTTGCTGTGTCTAGAAATGATAGATAAAATAAGAGAGGATAAATAATGTTTTCACATGTGTTCCAAATAGGATGTGTGTGTGTCAAACTTTGGTTTCTGGTCAACCTGGTTTGTAATGTTCCTGGTAAAGATACACCAAGGTATCTAAGGTTTTCAGCTTTTCCAGTCTGAGAATTCCTAAAAAAAAAATCCCAGTGCAGGTGTGGACTGCCAAATAGTGAATTTAAGCCTCTTGGCAATCAGCTCGCTTTTCCTAGTTACCATTCACAAACCCTGCTGACAGGTCTGTAGACCCTTCCAGCCTGTCACGAGCACACTGCTGAAGCCTGCTCTGTACAAACATTTGCGGCTGTAAGGAGAGCAATTGCTTCACTGGAGCTGGTGTGGACCAAATGTTTACAGGAGACAGGACTGATACCAGCCCAGGTGCGTTACAGATTGGGTTGTTGCCTTCCTTCTCCAAGGTTTCTGTTGCATAAGACAAAGTACTTAGGCTGTCCCACTGCTCTAGCTAACCAGAAAAGATAGCCCCGTTGTGGTGAGTGGAAGAGGTGCAGTCTAGCAAATGGCATTTGGCCCAAAATGGGCCAAAAAAGAAATTAAGGTTAGCATAGAAAACAAGTTTCATCACTTAAAGGCAATAAAGCATGGTCCTGGAGCAAGTCAATAATGCTCAATTGACAGCCAGTCAATATTTTTACTGGATTAACTTTTCAGGGGCTGTGGAGATTTCAGGGTTTTTAATGTAAACACTGTAAATAGGTTGGGACACTGAAGTATGTTTACAAATACCGTGTGTCAAATTTGATTAGAATCACATCCAGGGAGTGGGATTTTTCCTACCACGAAAGAGACATTTGCATCTTGTGAAATGAACACAAGTATACGTTTCTTGTTCATCAAATATATTGAAAAATGTAGCTGGGCAGATCTCATGGCAATGCTCCAAAGAATGCTTCAAAGGACAACTTCTGTCTGAGGCCAGATTCACTCATCTTCTACATTTTCTGTTCCCAAGCTTTGCCAGGTGGAGCTATAGTTTAGCTGGCATCTTGGCTGCAACTTGATTAACGTGAATGCTGTACAAATAGAGACAGACTGTGTCTAGCGTCTTCTCTTCATGTATGGAACGGACATATTCTCTTCCACTCTCAGACCCTCAGGGGACCCATTTAGTAGACAGGATGTCAGCTTGAAGGAGTTCAATTCTCATATTTGTCTTATGGGAACCGGTTTATAAGCACTTTTTTCCTTTCTCCTGGTCAAAGTAGTTTTAGAGTTTGAGATGAACCAATGTACTCATGCCCCAGTGTTCTCCAAGTCTCACTCATCTCTGAGGGAATACCATCTTTCTTATTACTGTAACGGGCAAAGCTATTAAGAAATATACTTGGCATTTGTGGTATTTGTTCCTTAGCTGAAGGATCAGGCAATATGCTTAGAGATGACCAAAATGTTCTGGTTTCTAACATTTGTCACACTGCGTGCAGTCCATTTGGTTACAAGTCCTGCAGCTTTTCAGTGGGATTCCTAGTCTAACCAACACAAAAACGATTTACCGTTTCCAAAACTGGAATCAAACTGGACGAACATTTGAAGCAAAAATTACAGTTATTTACCTTACAGCAACTATTTTCTGAAGACGTTGTCCGCAGATTTCCCTGATTTGTTCCCTCATTAAAGGGGACTCTAATCATTTCAGGAGTCCTAGCTTTTCTGAAGTAACTGAGGGACAGCTGCGCCTGTCCTGCCCTGTGTGTCCTCAGACACAGAAACATGAGGGCAAACAGAGGATGGTGCAGCCCAGACTGGCCAAAATGGCCAAGCAGATGTGGTTTTGTGTAGGCGCAGCACAGGCAGATGCTAGTGGAATCCACATCGGTAACATCAGAACAAAGGACCTCACCTACGGGAAGGTGGATAACTGTGCTTTACTGTTATTCCTTTTATTTTTCCTGCCCTTATTTTTTTCCCCACAAAAGGTAATTAGGCCATAAACAGAGGTCTGACACCTAATTTTATCTGCAGCAAAATGAATATCATGAGCAACAGATAATTTTAGCTGAGCAAAATTAAAAAATATATATTTTAATGACACTTTAAAAGCACAAAATTTTTTTTTGCCTCTGAACTTCTCCTCATACCTACCTATTTTGATAAGTGTGGAGATCGTCACTAATTTTAGTGAACAAATGTTCTGCTTCTTTACACTTCCTGACTCAATAGCAGGCCTTGCTAGTCTCAGTCTGTGGTACCAAGTTGCTTTTCATTTCCTTTCTCTTGTTCTCTGGTTCCTTTCAAAGAAGAAATGATCTGAGGGAAAAGACGTTGCCTTTCTTACCCCTAAATTTTTGCTGACATTAATAGGAGTCAGGTGGCCAAATCCCTGCACGCAGCTTTGAAAATTTAAGGTTTAACATTTTTTTCTGGGCAGATACTTACATTGCTGGAGTTGTGAATCCTCTGAAAAGATATTAAATATGCAACCTCACCATGTCAGCAGTGCCTAGAGAGTTTATCTGCAGAATTATCATCTACCTTCCAAATCTATAACCCTAAAATATTGATTGGTTAAAAGATAGAGGATAAAGATTAAGACAGCACAGCAGCAGACTACCCTAATCAAATAAAAAGAGTATTAACAGAGCTGCTCACAGTTCTGGAGATGTTGGTTTGAAATACAGATGTCTTAACTGAAGTGCTATGTCTCATTTTTTGAAGGCATAGGCTAGACATTTAAATAAATTACCACATAGAAAGAAAGCAGGGAAAAAAATGCATTTCAGACAATAAATTTAGGAAGTTTTCCTTTATAATAAAATTATTTTATGCATTTCAGTAAACAGCTGAACTTTTAAAGATCTTTACATTGGGTAGTGAGAAGTCAGATGCTGGTTTCTCTGCTGAGAAGTGTCCATAGGCACGTGTGTGATTTTAAGCCTGTGGTTAGGTGTGTGCAAGTCAACATGACCACGTGCATATTAAAGACAGGAACTGGGGTAACCGCTTGGGGGCCAAGGGTAGTACCAAAACGTTGAAGAGAGCTTGTTTTCAGTCTATATTGCATGGTTTGGGAATAGTGTTTCCAGAGGCTGGATTTTGGGAACCCGGTCCAAAGGGCGGGCTGTGGAGGGAGGCAGCGAGGAGCCAGGGTCCAGGCACAGGAGCATCGCTCCGCTCGGCTCAGAGGGGCGGTCACCGCTCCGCGTGGCCCCTGGAGCTGTGGGGAGATCGGCCCTGCTGGGAACCAGCATGGCTTCGCCTGCTTTTGCATTTATCACCAATGTTTTTGCTGAGCGTTGAAGGCCATATGCTTATTAATGTTCTTTAAGAGTAAGCTACTGGGGAATACTGCTTGGAAAAGAGCTACATTTGTCACTAATGCTTTTAATGTATAGCAGGAGTTTTTATCCAGCCAAGGGCTGAGTTGTGGTTTAGCCTATTAAGAGAATATCCCACTGAATGACGGCTAAGCAAGGATTGAGCTAATAACCCATGCCCTAGGTTATTGAAGCCATGGAGACAGCAAGTGAAAATGCAATGGGATAACGTATTAATTTTCATCAGTTATGGACAATACTATTAAATTACTGACTCTGGTTGAAATAATGTGTCACCGATTAATAATATTGTTTCAACTTCCTAAACTTTCCTACCTAAAAATTTTGATTTAAAAAGAAACGATTTAAGAATGTGTGGAAAAGGGTTTGGAGATACAACTAATTGGTATGGATGTCTTTTTTGTTTTTGTTTTAAATTGCACCTAATTTTAAGTCACAGTGTAAATGAGGTTTTGAAAGTTTTTAACAGTGATGTAGACAAATTTGGAATTAAAATTGAGAACAATCTGAAATGTTGTGTTGCTCCACTTTTAAAAATAAGTTCCCTTCTCATTTGCAATTAAAATGCTTAGAATTTGCATAAAATGTGTGAAATTAGAGATAATTGAAATACAGTAGCTATAAATATGTCTACTCCATTTGAAAAAATAAATAAAATGTCCACTAAAAGGGTGCGAAAGCCGTACCCCCTTCTCTTGTTTCTCACATTTGGATCTCTGGCGTTTTTCACACTTTTATAGCTAATTTTTATTGCAAAACAATATGTTACATTTGTAGCAGTTGTGGGAATGCAGAATAGCCCCTGGCAGCTCTGTAAAAAATGGAATGTTAAGAACACATTTAGAAGAATACAGTTTTCAATTTCATCCACAGCATTGATGTCATGGAATCATATTAAGTGTGATCTAACAAAAAAAAAAAAAGAAACAAAAAAGAGAGAGGGAGCAAGAGAGAGAGAAAGAAGAAAGAAAGCAAACGTTACTTTAAATACTTTAAATAAGCTATTATTTAAAGTGTACTCATTTTATCCTGTTTCTTATGTTTTCATAACAACGTTTTCAGGGAGCGCGGTGAGACCCGAACCCCAGGTTAGCTCTCTTGGGAGCCCGGGGTACGTGTCTCGAGTGCCCCGCTGGTGTTCGATCCGCAGCTGCGTGTTTCTGTGTCGTTAGGAAGAGTGAGCGTCGGCCAGCCCGCGGGCAGCGCTGCCGGTGCCGTCCCCGCCACGTCCTCCCGTCTCAGCTGGCCCCGCGTGTTAGCGGGCGGCTCAGTTGCCAGATCTTTGGGTTTTTTTGGCTGCAGAGCAAAATGCTGCTGCTGTGCAACCAAGCCGGCCTGAGGAACTGTATCTTTCGCAGATAATAGGACTGGGAAGAAGGACCTCTACCATGTTGTCAAATTACGCCGTATTAGACGGTGCACTCGTGAATATCTACCACTATGGTCTGGGAGCGTCTCACATACAAATTGGAAAGACATTTCTCGAACTCCAATCTCGGAACGCAGAAAAATATTATTCATATAATACCCCATGCATCTCTTTTAGTGAAATTGCACTGTGATGTTCTGTCGTTTCTGATGCTGTGCAGTGTTTCTGTTCCTGGGGAACACCAATCAACTTCAAAAGAGCTGCTTTGGTGTAGAAATGGGCAGCTATTCAACTGCCCAGCATCCAACACAAATACCCACCGCAATTTGATGTAATTCCACGCAAAACTGAATTGGAAGGGCCTGGGTGAAGGTTACTGCACCAATCCGTCCGTGCTCCCAGGCCTGTAATTCTATTTCTGGAAAAACTGTTTTCTGGAGGTGTCACTTGCAGAAGGAATCATGCCCTCCCAAAAAAAGAGTTTCCATGCAGGTACTATCCTGAGGGTAACAGAAATTCGGCAGGTTATTTTAATGTCGTTGGCTCCTTCAGAAGTGTCCACCTGTTCTCTTGCTGTAGAGGGTGTCACCAGAATTTTTGTGGCCCCCTGGCTTTGGTAGTTGCTTGTTTCTGTAACTCCACCAGCCCCACCCCAACATACTTATTGTTGGATCTCCACACTATATTCCTTGGCGGAGGTATTGATGGATCCAGGACTCAGGTGCCTCACTTGAAATCTTGCATGATTCCTGATTTGGGGATAAGAATTATGAGGAGGAGACAGATCTCCAGCACATATCTGAGCGGCGCTGAAACATTGAAGCGTTAAGACTGAAACCGTGGGATTTAAATCGCTCGATTGAGTAGCGTGTAGTACAGAGCGATATTGTTCCCAGAAAAGTAGCAGAGAGGTTGTCTCTCACACAGGCCTAACCGCTATGGAGTCATTCTTCAGAGGCAGACCAAGCAACAGAAGGACCACAGTCTTACCTGCAAGGTGCCTTTTCATACTCACTTTTTTCTCTCCTTTTAAGTTGTCCTCAAGGAAAAATAAGAGCAAAAAGTCCCCGTGCTTCTCTCTGCACATCTACAGCACTTCATAAATAATAGTAGCTGTTTTAAAAGCAGGGGACAGGCAGAGGTTTACAATGGATGAAAGCTAGTTAGTGAGTTAGCTAGATAAATGCTTAAAAGAACAGCAACAAAGAGAATTCTGCATTTATTTCTGGGGGATTCACCGGATGACCCTTATGTGTCTTTCTAGATCTGTGTTTCTTGAGTCAAAGTAAAGGCTGTGCAGAAGCCTTAAAAACGAACCGGCAGGTTTGGGGTATTCCCACGATTTGCGATAGTCCCTCCTTTGGCTCATCACTTTCATTGCTGAGCATCAGCCAAATTTTATGGCCTGCGAGGACTGGCGTTGGGAGCGATCCGCCACGGAGAGTCTCCCCTGCACAGGCACAGACTTGCTCCCTCTAAACCCACTGAGTGACATGTGCAAAATTGATCATTTCAGGAGCCTTTTGTACAACACAAAACTTCAAGCAGAGAACCCAAGGCATTTCCTTTCATCAACCTGGTTCTGATTCGATCAAAGCACTAAAAAATTCAACCCGCCTTATTTCCTGTCCAGTTCTTTTACACTTTACAGCACATTATATATCAATCTCATATCCCTGAATTTTAAGAAGCAACCAGTTATATAATTGGATCAACAGTTGCCAATCACTCCAGCACAGCACTGCATTATTACTAAGCAGACTATAATTTTGAAGCTCTTTTTTATTATGCGTATGACTATATTATCACTGTATACATATTAGGACAGCTGAATGAGCCCCTTAAGGAAAATAAGGGTTCAAATAACACTGACAGGGTGGATAGAGTAACAGAACTGAGGATTCACCCCTGTTACAACCATATTGCCTTATGGCACGTTTTCAGGAGGAAGACACAGAGCAGTAGCTGTGTGCTTTCTATTAATCCTACCCGCACATCAGCATATTGCAACAGCAGGCACATTGACCGTATCTGTATGCTTAAGCAAATTATTAGAAATCAGGTGTGCTTTCTGGTCTCAAATTGAATGGTTCACATAAGAATTTGGTGTTATGTAGGTCTTTAAATCCCATTTCTTCTCTCTCCAAACTCCCTCCCCGCAGGCACATGCACACAGAAAAGTTCAAACCAGAACCGTTCTGGGTGCTGCGTGTGCAACAGACCATTCCTGGTTCGTGTGCGGTTGTCGTTTGCATGTGGCACGAGCAAGCACTTTTTCATTTCAGTAATTTATACAATTATATAGGGTTGTTAAAAATGCAAAGTAAATAATATTTTTCTCCCCCAAGCTTGAGATGTTAGTGTTCTTTGAAAGACCTTGAATCTTGTCTCAGTAGTATCTCCATAAATAAAACTGAGTGACAGCCTTTTAGAAAGCTCCATGTTTTATACCATTAATTCACAGATAAGCATTGTTAGTCAAATAAGCATTTAATTCCAAATACCCTGAATATTTCAATACCTAGTAGCAAACAAATAAATAGAATGCACACAATGGCAAACAAATTATGGAAAATATTCCATAGAGTTATATTCCATAGAGTTGACACATGAACTCCTAACCTCTTAGGTAAAGGTGAATGACTATTAATGTAATTTCATTATTAGAAGGACCTCCGTCCTTTTTTTTTTGTTCATATGCAATTCATTCGCATGCATTAGCTTGAAAGAACTAAACCTGTAAATCATAGCTTAAGCAATAATATAAAGAAAACAATATGATTTCTTCTGTTTTTGCCCTCTCCAAGCTCAGACATTTAATGGTGCATACCTGTTTTTGGTTTTTTTATCTCTTCCTCTCTCTCTATATATACACATACACACATGCATATGCATATGCATGTATATTTAAAATACAGACATATTTTATAAAAGTGTATGCATTTCATATATTTTAGATATGTGGGTATACACACACACACAGAAGCATACATATGTGAAAACATAACATTTCTTCTCAGCAATCTAATTCTGTGACCTATAGGACTTCACCAGGAAAAATACAGAAACAAAATGCAGCAGTGAGCAACTCACTACAATTAAAGCCTTCCAATAATTTTCAGACAAAGTGCTGAAATTTAGGTGACTCCTGGATTCAGCAATCTTGTTTTTTCAGAAAAGGAGTCTGTTCCTTTCTTTTCTTTTCCTTTCTTTTTTTTTGTGGTCAATACTCCCTTCATGTTGTATTTATTTAAATCTCAAATCAGGATAGGTGCCTCACCCTTCATACCAGCGTGTGTTGTACACAGACTGATAAAATGAAGTAAGTAGGCTTATCACTTTGGAAGCCTGTTTTACAGTACCCCATTTTTTCCTTAGCGATTCATGCTGTGTTTTTAAGTAATGCGATAAAGCCCCTTCACCATCTTCCTGTATAAAATTAACTGTTGCATGAGGAGCATGGTCATCTTCATCTGCTGTTGCATTCTTTCTTTAAAAAAACCACACAAAACAAGCCCACGTGCAGTTGAATAGCCTGAGTGTATGTAACTGTGTGCATGCAAACAGAACTAGATGTTTATCCTGCGCTACATATAAAGAGATTGTATAATCTATAGGACTAAGCCCCACATCGTCTTCCTCCCCCCCCACCCTGCTGTTTGCAAGGATAATAGGAGAATTGAAATTCCCATTTTCAGCCTCACTACAGATTAATATGGTTCAACATGGATACTTATTTCTCTGATAGTTTCCCATGCATCTTCACAGAGAAGTTGATAGAAATTACTACAGCAGAATGCTTAAAGCAGATGTTATCCCATTAATTAGCTCTGGACCTGAGCAGGCTCAAGACTTTCCCATTTTCAGGCCGATAGGAATTGGTCCCAGTGAGCGTGCTCTATATCCACATTTAGTATCATCTCATAAACAGCACTGAAAACACAGCAGGCCCTTGATGAAGATACATTAGCTTATTTCTAATTTAAAGTTATGTTGCTTAACCTTAATGTAATTGGTCACTGGTGACCAACTGTTTGGATAGTGAGTTGATGACCAAAGAGATGTAATAAATTATAAAACTTACTGCTTAAATAGAGGGAACGACTGTTCTGTTAAAAGCCTTGTATGTAATAATGGTAAAATAATTACACCTCAGACAGGAGAGCCTTGGATCTGATAAAGCTAACAAAGTCTTTCAGATGGAGGTGTTTTCAACCTGCTTTAAAGGACATGTAAAAAATACTTTTTTCTCTCTGTGCGACGTCTTACGTTGGCTGAAAAGTCAACGCGAAAAGCCCAGCCTAATATTGATTAAAAATAAATTGGTAAATAGAGATACTTTCTTTTGGGAGGGGGTTGTGTGGATTAAAGTAATTAACCAATTTCTGTGGTTAACAAGAAACAAAAGAAATTTGCACAAATAATTATATTCTGAACATCAATTCAAAGTCACTGCCAGACATGTTTTAGAAAAGGGTTGATTAGCTGGTAGAATAACCAGGATAATAATCAACTCTGGAAGTAAGTAATTGACACAACTTTAATGTTTAATAATGAATAGCATGCCAGGGGCAAAATAAAGGGAAATCTCCTTTCTGAGAACCGGTTCAGACCTAAAATTTCTGAGGACAAATATAACAATTACTTGAGACTCCTGAACTGCTTCTGTGGTATTGTAGCAAAAGTAACAGGTGTGGTTAAATTGAAAGCACACAAGTGGCTGCATTAAATCCAGTGGTTTCTATATGTTGCAATTTAATTTCAAGCCTTTTTCCTGCTGAAGACTTAAAGGTTGATTTTAAAAATGCAGAAGCATAATGAACACCTACTCTTCTGTGTCTGTTTTCCTTTTTTTAAACTACCTTATATTAACAAACTGTTCATTAAATCAATAACAGTAAGGAATAAGCATATGATTTGCTTGTCTCAGAAGTGATTATTTCTCTCTCTAAATATTTGCATTTAAAATTTGGGCTACCTCCAAATGCCCTAACTTCACAATAAAGAAATCAAAAATATTTTTTTAATTCCCATATTTCATCTCTTACAAGGACCTTCCAATAATTTAAACTATTTACAGTGCCTCAAAGATCCTTATTTCCCCATGACTCCTCAGAGAAATATTGGAGCCACTCTATTTACTGCTGACATTAGATTTACCTTTGAAGGCTGGTTTACAAAATGGAGACATTAGGATGTGAAAGTCATTATTTTTTTTACACGGCTTGGAATGCTAAGTTTTTGTGTTTGCTGTATTAGAGTAAACATTGCTATAGCTACTGTGTTTGTTATGGAAACTTGAAAAGCAGATGCATTAAGGTATTCTGTTCTTAAAACCACGCTTCTTTGCAAGGAAAAATATAAATACTATTTGGGGGCTTGTCACGAATGTACATTTGAAAACATCCCCTCCGTCCCCAAACCAATGAATAAAAATGCCTTTTGCAATTCGAAATGGTCGAACTGAATTGCTCGCCCAATGGAAAAGCAGGTGGGGTAACACATCATGATTCTTCTAATTGGGGCTGTAAAGAAAGACGGGAGAGATGTGCACTGCTTGTGTCACAGTAGTTGTGATCTGTGAAAATAACTTCAGAGCAGCCTTTCTTAATATTAAAATGACTCTGTTGCTGTTCAACTAAAAATCAATACAGCTCACAATTTTAATAAGGAACATGAATCTGAAAATGTGTTTAGTATCAGGTTATATAAACACACCCTAATGAGATACTATAAAATCCATCACATTAAGGGCTGGTTCCTACAAGGTATATTAGCTAAAAATGTTCAATATATTAGGTCAGTGTACAACACTACACATAATAAAGCAGGTCTGTCAAGGCAAGATGCATGTTTTGCCCCTTAAAACTGTTATGTTTTGCACATTTTATAAGGTTCTTTGAATACATGAATAAGATAAGTTATTCCCATCTCTTTCTTAAGCAATCTCAGAAATGGCTGTGACCTGAAATTGGAAATCTTGTAAACACCCATCCGAAGAAAATGTGTGCAGTTCTGTCTTAAAGAGATGGTACATGTTTAATTATCCCAACTTCTTCTAGGAGAATACTATTAACATACACATTAGCATCGTCCCATTGGTTCCTCCTGCTGCTCCACCTTAGGGGCAGCAATAGGAGCTAATCTTATTGCTCCCATGCGCATAATAATGAAATTTTGTCTTGTCTCTAAGGCAGTGTTCTTTGGTCTAAAGTACAGCAGGAAGCATTTCTTTTTTTAGAAAATTCCTGACCAACTCATTTAAAAAAGATTTTAAAAATTAAAATTCTTCCTATGTGAATACCAGAGCCTGCAAAAGACATTGCTTTGACTTGTGAATCAAAATTAAGCAATTGTGCAAATAAATTGCTCTGTATCCACATATAGAATACAGTATGCCGTAGCTGTGTGTGTATTCAGCTCTTTGAAAAACTAGAAGCAATGGATTTTATATTTTTTTCTTGCAGTGTCCATATAGGCTATTCTCAAAGAATAACATAAGAACAACAAAAAGATATGGTTTTAATATAAAATACCTTTGCCTTTTTCTTGCACTGTTCTACAGACTATAATGGGGAAAGAAAAAAAAAAAACACAGGCAAAAAAATACATGTGAATTCAAGGCTACTGAATTAAGGGAGGTTGTACCAACATTTCCCCCACTGTACATTATTTGTATTCAAGGTTTTTGAAATGACATTGTAATCTGATGATGCACCAGCCTATTATATTGTCTAGCAGGACAAATATCCTTGCGTTTTCTCTGTAGAACTAACACAATTTTTCCATGTCAGAGGTGCATAATATCCTGGCGGTCATAAGGAATGATGCTATTAATCCTCTTGGGCAATCTCCAGGTCTGATTATTAGGGAAATAAATTTGCATGCTGCATATGAGCTAGGTGAATCACTGAGAGCACAAATTATATTTCCTGACAGCAAGTTAGAGAATGGAGCCACATCGCTTTTTTATCTTTTTTTTTTTTTTTCCTCTGAAAGCTATAGAATTTCAATTCATTACAGGAGATTGGTTAGAATTCAAGTCTCTTTTTAAGTTGATATTAAGTTGAGTCTGTTATCTCTGTGAAGGCTAGTAGGTTCCCCTGAGTATCCACCTAATCACTACTTAAAAAAATCGAAACGTATAGTTAGTGTCATGATTTAGGTACCAGAGCTACTTTATTTATCAGTGCAGAGTGAGATAATTTCAATTTGAGGCTCTGTAGCCCTCATGAATTTAACTGTCTTGAAAGCTTTTTTTCCTCTCTCTCTCTCTCTCTCTCTGCCCCCTTCTCCCCCCTTTTAGTCTGCATATTGTAATAACGGTTATTCTGGGCACCTGTTTTACTGTTCTCCATGCATTTTTCAGGCTTCTTTATTTATCATATTATATATTTCATTGTATGTTTTGAAGATTTTGGGGTGAAACACTATTTGCGTTTCAGTTAAGAAATTTGGCTGCATTCTCTGTGCCAGCAGTACTTCCAGGCATTCCTGCTTTTTTTATCAATGATGAATGTATTTTTATTATTTTTACTGTTTGGCATCTAAGCAACCTTTTTGCATTATTAAATCTGAACAGGGAGAATGATAGCAAATGAGAAGAGAATAAATGGCTTTATGTCTTGATGTATTAATTAAGCAGACATTTATTATAATCATCATTTTATAGATGTTGTAAAAAGGTATTTTTTCTTCAGTGATGTACATCCACGTACGGTAACTTTTGTGAGCTGTTTTGGAAATTTCCAGGTTGAATAGATTTCTCTTTGAAATCCCGACCACAGATGCTGTACTGTACATGAGACAACAAGCATAACCAAGCCATAGGGTAGTGAGTAACAGTAGAGATGTCGTAGCTTGGAATCAAGTGAGCAATGCCTTGATTAAAGGTGGTGGTCTATAAATCCATGTATATTGGATACAGCCGACTGGCGGTGACTTTGGGGGATTCTGGAATGTCTCTCGCTACTCGGTGGAGTCAAGAAAAGGGCGAAGACACAAAAAACATCTACACTGGTCAGAGCTGTAGGCAGGACTGAAACAAAAAGAGACAGATAGTATATCTGACAATGCCAAATCTAAAATGTTCTTAATCATTTACTTATTTATGGACTACAAGCAACGGTACCAGGAAGGGGATATATCTCTGACTCAGGATTTCACACGTGGTGCCAAACACGCAGCAAAGGAAGCACTTTTAATCATCTTACATGAAATCTGTTTAGGATTTGTCTATTCTCTCATCAGTTGGGTTTCTTTATGCTTCCTGAGCATAGCTGGTGCCATTTCTTCTCAGAACAAAGGTCCTTTTGTTTGTTTTCTTTTTGTTTGCTTTATTATTGTTCTTCTCAGCATATGCATTGTGCTCATTCACAGACAGGAAGTATTTCCCACATTTCGGAAAAGGAAATAGCCTTTGGAGAAAATTCAAAGAAAGCCCATTGGGGAGTGACTTGCCTGTTCAGAGTGTTATTTCCTATTCCTGAATAGAAACATCAGACTTATTTTTGGCATCAAATAGCAGTGCTGCTATAAACACTAGCCTCTTTAATTCCCATCTTGCAGTGGACATTTATACTAGTAACAGAGGGTGTTTGTGGCTCTCCTGAAATGGGAAAGAGCGATAAAAAGGGAAAGTTGTAACAAAACTGCGAAATTGCCTCTCTCCTGTTTCTGCCACCTAGCCAAGATCACACTGATGCTGACTCCTGAGCCCCTGCAATGAAAATGAGAGAGATTTATTTAAATGCGAGTTGTCCATGATTTTGGAAGTCATCACCTTGATATGCTCCAACGGAGCTGTAACCAGTTCCAGTCGCAGTGCTACCTGTTCTCGGTCTGTTGAGGAGGAGACCAGCAGGGAAATGATGGGTATTTTAAGGGATTCTCCTTTTGGGGTGAGAGAGGGGTAACAGGCCAGAGCGTAAGGTCATTTATGTTATAAATTGTAACAAACACATGAAGTCAGCTGCTGTTGTTGCAGAGAGAATGGAATATAATGATGCCTTGTCTGGCTGCTCCTCCGCAGCAGTAAATCCCAAGCAGCGTGTGGGTAACAACTGGCAGAAAGGGCAGGGTGCTGAGAGTCACGAACGAGCCAAAGGATGGCAGCTAGCACAGCTTTTGTTTAAAACTTTATCTTCTACTGCCCCTCATCATCACCCAGTGAAAACACTCTCCTGAAAAGAGGAGAAATGAGTTTTGAACTTGAATAGACCAAAAAAAAAAAAAAATCAAATTGAAAAGATTAAAAACAGTACTTTCTCTGAAAAAAAAGGTGGGTCTCATCAATTGCTCCTTTAGCTCTCTCCTTGTCTACCAATGTCCATGGTCTGTCTGTATCTTAAACCTTGCATCTAGCAGATCTCGGCAAGCCCACAAGGGAAACCTGCTTAAATCCGTTGCGTGCGCACTCTGTGCTGCCACATGGCTGTGTGTGCCAGTGCATCAGGACTTAGCCGGGTACCTTCTTCTGCTGTAATTTATAAAACGCCACAAAATCGGCCCGTTTTGCCAGCTGGAGCTTTCCCCTTCATTATGGAGAGCTTTTCCTGAAGGTTCATAAGCTTAATGCAAATTTGTATAACACAAAGCAAGTACAGTGTTGATCCCAGGGGGGCTGTTGCTTAGCTCTCACTAACATGAGCAACCCCTTTAACTAGTGGAATTCAGTCTGGAAATTAGCTGCCTCCGTTAAGAAAAATAGCGACAATATCTGAACTCTTGCACATTCCATTAAACTTTTAATTGTCAGTCTGTAGTCGCCAGTATTTTGTTTTTAGCAGGATGAAACCTATGGTCAAAGTACTAGAAATAACGAGACATAGCTCCTCTTCTGCTTTAATTTCTTGTAGCTGGTTTGAAAGGATGGTGTATTAGGCCTAGAAGAGCCAGTCCTCCTGGCTGCTGCTTCTGGGGCGCGCACAGAAGTCAGCATCAAATCTGCGGTGCTTGTGGATGCATCCTAAGGAGAAAAGTAAGAGAGAGTGGGGGGGGGGGAGGGAAGGAGAAGTCCCAAACCCACCCAAAGCAAACAACAAAAGCCCTCAAGCTGGAATATAACCCTCAGTTTCGATGTGACAGAGGGAAAAGGCTTGCTGCGTCTGGGTCACTGCCGGCAGCCATACGTAGCTGAAGGCTTTGGCTTGCTTTCTGGGTGACTACTGTGTGCCATCAACTTCTGTTCAGTGACCTGTCATAGTAAAGAAGGAATTTCACATGGCCTGAAAAACTGACAGAACAGTTCACCTTTTGGGGAAATGTAATATTTTCTGATAAGGAGCTTATGTTAGTTTTCTTAGAAAATAGCCTGAAAGCGTTTCTGTCTGTGGCATTTCTAGATGTGATAAGTTGAAGGAAACATCCTTGACCATGACTTAACAAAACAGGCCATTTGTTTCATGGGGTAGCTGTTTTGAGAAATGTAAATAAATGGCAACTTAAGGATGATATAAAATAAACGATCACAGAGACAGCCCAGAGCTGCATTGTTTCAGCAAACACAAGGCACTATTTATGGAGCTGTAAACAGAGGAGTGTGTTTATTATTGCAGTTGGAATTAAATCAGAAAGCCAGAAAACTGAAGTTTGGGGGAAGATTAGTCCAGATTTTAGAAGTTCTGTGGGTGGAGTGACGGCACGTTTGTTTGGTAATGAAACAGGCTTTTTTGTGAGGGTAATGCACAAATCTTGCATGGCCTGATTCTACCTTTTATTTTGCCATCTCCTTGACATGAATGAAGTTATAAGGGGTAATGGTGAGCACTGCTGGGGTCATAAAATTTCCGTTTTTCATCTTATGTACAGGTGTCAATGATTTTGAGAGTGTAAATTTGGAGCCAAGCATGTCGTTGTAGAAAGGAGCCTCGGTCAGAGCCCTGCAGCCACACCACCACGGTCCTCTCTGCGGCTGCGCCCAGCCTGCAGCTGACACCTCTGTAGATGGAGCTGAAGCTCCGAGGTGCTCTCGGAGGTGAACAGGATCCAAGTCTGATGCCTAATGGTGCCCATGGAGCCTGGTTTGGGGGCTGTGTTTTTTCTGGGGCAAATTTAGATGCTTTTTTTCCAGGCAGTACCTAGCTCTTTCAGAAAGATCTCTGAATTAAATGGGATAATTAGGAAGTAATGTTCTACTTGGTTTGAGACTACCATACTGTTATTAGCACTCTTGGTAATTATTAGAACAATATTTTTGCAAGTTTTACCTGTACTGTACATGCCTCTCTCGAGGAAGCATGCTTGGCTCGTCTAATATAGTGTTATAAACTGTGTTGCAAACCCCTTAAATTGAAAATGCCTTTCCCCCCACTGTTTTACTGGTATTCCTAAACTATTACCCTGCATTTAAAAATGAATTGTGTGCAATGACATTAGAGAAGGGGTTAGGCTTTCTGAGCTGCTACCAGTGACATATGACTGTAGTGACAGACAGTCAGCAGTATTCAAACTGAATTAATCTGAAAAAGCAGCAGACTTCAATGTGGAGTTTAGGAGGAGGCTGAGCAGCTACATATTTACAAAAGGGATGTCACTGAACCGTCTTTCTACCCAGGGATAGCCTATGGCTACTTAATACTTTTAAACCAGTAGTGGAAGGATTAAATACACCTGAAGTCAGGTCTTTGAGGCCGTTTCCCTCTTGTGCTTTCTTTTCCTTACTTGAGTCGGACCTCGGCAGATATTTTTTTGAAGGGTTATGAGAAAGGGTGGGTATTCTGATGCCTTTTATTGCAATTGCACAGAAGTAAGAGAGTCCTTGCAGAGACACAGGCTCCTTTTTCTGCTGCCTTTGAAAAGTTAACGCGTGTGAGGCTGCACAAGAAGCAGACACTGCAGCGGAGGAGGAGGAGGGATATGGTAATAAAGGTGATAGCGATACCTTCATTTAACAAATATGCAGCGCTAATTATGTAAACATGTGAGAACTCTAAAATCTTCTCATCATGTGTGTCACACAATTGAAATATTTTACAGCCTAATTCGAGATTATACAGTAATAATGTTATTTTATATTGGCTAGTTGACAAGCATAGGCCAGGGCTGTCTATCAAACAAAACTGTTGTGCCAGATTGTATCTTGGCGATAAGCGCAAAAGAAGAGCCAGTCAAATTCTGTTTACATATTAATCACTGAATCAGGTTTAGTTCTGTACTACAGACATTTCCTTAACTGGATAGCTTTAAAGAAAAAAAAAAAGTGTTTGTAGGTGGTTGGGCCGTTTTTTAACCTAAGTGATTTTTACAGAGAGCTGCTATGAAGCTCCAGATCAGGTTTCACACATGTACCCAAGAGATCAGGTTCCCATTCAGAGGGATTTAGGCAGCAATAACTTTTCTCTTTTGTCATTTTTAAACTTTTTCCCCCTTTTTGGTCACAGAGGATGGGATCTACGTGCTTCTGAAAATTGGCAGGATTCTAATACCTTAGCTTCTTAGAGAGCTTT
This sequence comes from Apteryx mantelli, assembly GCF_036417845.1. Classification (NCBI taxonomy): domain Eukaryota; kingdom Metazoa; phylum Chordata; class Aves; order Apterygiformes; family Apterygidae; genus Apteryx; species Apteryx mantelli. The sequence goes on along the minus strand of NC_089980.1, from coordinate 15,229,686 downwards.
ATGTGTACATTTGTGTTATCGTGATGGCATCATCTACTAAACAAAATGAGCATGGCAGGTAAATTAGAAAACCTGGACAGGCTTGATGGCGTAAAGTACAAGATCATGTTTTCCTCTCTCAGAATCACACACAACAGTGGGGATTAACTTGCTCCGAGTCACTCAGCTCTGTCTCATATCCCAAATTCTCCCTTCCTCGCTTCTCCCCTTGCCACCATAGTAAACAGTAGTGCTCCCAAAGACATTCTTTATTGCCCAAAGAGGACGTTTCTCTCTAACCTCCATCAGCTCATGGTTCATTTATGTCACAAAGCATTAGGGTTTTCAGCCCTTCTAAGATACTTATCTTAATCCCAGCTAGGATGTTCTCATTATTCCTATGAGCATCTAATTTAAACTATTTTTTATCGTATTAAGTCCTTAGGCAGAAGAGTATCTTGTGGCAATTGGTTCCGTAGGTTAATTATGAACTGTATAAAATAATATTTATTTATTGTTTTGTAAATATGTTGGTTTCCGGTGTTGTCACATTAGGAGAAGAAGAAAATAGGAACAGGTATTTGGTCTTCTCTGTAACTTTCATTAACTCTCTCATGTCCCCTTTTTTTTCTCTTCAATAAACTAAGCAGCCCCAATCTTCACAGTCTTTCCTTCTGCCACTAATCATTTTTGTTGCCCCTTTCTATTTCAGCTTTATGGGATATACACTTCATATAGGTACAGCACTTCATATAGGACAGACCATCCAGTTATTCAATAACATAGAATTTTAGAGTTAATTTCCATCCTGTTCTTTATATAGTCCAGCATCATCTTTGCTTTTTTTGACCACTTCTTGCAATTGTTTTGCTTTTTCATTGAGTTGTCCGAAGTGGCACATTTTTCCTCCTCCCTCTGTTTTTCCCAAGCAGTTAGTTAATTTACAGCCTAGCCTTGTGCATGAGTGGTGAAAATTATTCATTCAAATACGCATTACCTTGCATTTATCAACAGTGAATTTCATCTGTCTTCATGCTGCGCATCTGTCTAGTTTTTCTAATCTTTTGTAATCATGACTAACCTAAATATTTTTGTGTCCTGTGCAAATTTTGCCACCTTCCCCTGTCTTTTCCAGAACGCTAATGAATACATTAAACAACACCAGTCCTAATACTGACTGTTGAAGTACTTCATGGTGAGCCTTTTAGCAAGTTAGCAGTCAACAATTTATTCCTACTCTTTTGTTTGTCTCCGGCTGTCTTTGTTTAACATACAGATTTATTTTCAAAGTATTACTATTTCCGTGTGTTCTGCTGAGAGCACTCACACAGGGTGCAGGGACAAATGCATAACTCCCGTCCCAGATGTCCAGTGATACTGAGCTCTGCTACAGCATCCAGGTCTGTTAAGGCTACAAACCGGTCAGCTCTAGTGTGGAGAAGACGGCTTGTTTAGTCCCTGGAAATAGAGATCCAGGTACTGGCAGACTGGCAGATTTGACTCAGCTTAATCCATACCCAAAAAGAAAAGAGAGAGAGAGAAAGAGAGAGAGAGACAGAGATGCAGTTTGCTGACCAGAGGATTTGTTGTTGTTGTTGTTTTTAACTATGGCTTTAAGAACAAAACCGCTGCCCAGCCAGGGTAAGCAGATATATACCATGAGGCCCCTTGCAGTAAGACTAATGGTCTGGACTGCCATTCCAGGAGCAACAAATAAATAAATAAATAAATCCTGTTCCCGGCACTGTTGTGTGAGTTTTTGCTTTAAGCCAGTTGGTCACTACTTTCTGCAAGAGACAGTTGACCTACCCATGGTGCAGCTTGCAGCAAAGTATTTGGTGGTGAAATATGCATCATGCCATGATTAGTATTAGTGCTATCATCACCTCTGTTTCATATTTGGATGCTCCTGGAACATGGAAAAAAATTGTTAGCCCTGCTTTGTTTTTCTCGCATATTTTAATGGCCTGGTCTTTGATTTTGCCAACATGCAACACTTTCCGTAACCTGAGTGGGCTTGAGTTTGTTCCAGTTATGGAAATTAATCCTCTTGTGGCTCTTTTGTCGAAGGGAGATGCGTTCGCTTGGCGAATGGCACATCGCGGCCTGGGGTGATTTCGACGGCTCACAGAGAAGGCTTGTGGCAGGCACTGCAGCTGCCTCCCCCCGGTCCGCAGGAGGGACGGTTCTTTACCTTCGGCGCTTCTTCCTCCCCCAGGTTGAGCTGTGTGCCGTGGCTGCGCGTGTTTGGAGGCTGTTTGCGTGCAGCTCAGCAGAAAGGCCAGTGGAGAACATTAACGCGCAGAGTCCGAGGGAAGGCAGCCGAACGGGGCGAGGAGGTGGCAGCTTGCCTGCGTCCCCTGTTGTTCGTAAGTCAGGTCCCCAGCTGCCAACCCCTTTCCATACCTGGTTCACTGCATGGGCTCTGTTCCCTGTCCTCGCTCCATTGTGTGCTTGAGTGGTGGTTCATACCTTAAAGCTGTTATTTTCAAGTTTTAATAATATTTTGCAACTCATTTCCTGTTTCTCAGCTGACAGCCGTTCCAAAAGTAATCTTTGGCAGGTACTAATTTGGGTGATGACCACTTGATCTACATTTTTGGTGGGTAATTACTAAGTCAGAAGTGAGCAAATTTGATATCCCCTGACAGTCAGTAAGGCAGGTATTTTTACTACCCACTCATTAAAGATTCGCTGGTAGTGAAACGCCCTGAATTTTGTACTCTTCTCAGACATAAGAAAAATCTGTCTGTTAAGTACCAGAAGTTACTACTTATGTTTATTTTGTCACATTTACATAGTCCAAAATATGTCGGCTCTTGGAATACTAACTTTTTTAAAGAAAGGCTTTGGGATAGTGCAACTATCACGAGATCAAAACTCTCGTGGCGTCCAAGGCTGGATACAGCTCTCTGTCCCGCGATAAATCTTTTCCACAGACGCGTTGTTCCATAGCGATAAGTGAATCTCAGAAGATTTGGAGGTCCGATTTGGAAAAACACTGATAAGTTCGCAAACTGATGCCGAGTGCCTACAGACTCGCTGAGCCAGATTCATTGGTATGCTCTGGCAGCTTTGCTTCACTCTGGTGATACAAAGCAGCTGTAAATCCGGTGGCGCTGGCCAGTTAAGCAGGGTTTACGGCTGCCTTTCATTGCCAGAACGGCCAGAGCATACCAGCGAATCTTGCCCTCTGAATTCCTTGTGTACATGCAATTGGGCTGGGTGTCTCATGAGAAAAGGGGCCTTTCTGAGATTATCAGCACAGCTTGCTTCCTTGCATTACTTTGGCACTAGTTTCTGCTTCCCGTAAGACCCTGTGCAAAAGCGAGCAAAAAGAAAACATAATGTGGGAAGAAATAGCCAGACTTCTTTTCAAATGTCAGAGAGACTCAGATTTATTTTGAGTTTTAGAAGAAATGTGGGAAAGGGATATTTGCCAGATTCTTGGCCTCCCCATCTGGCTTCTATGAACTACCTTTTTATTCCCTCTTTCCCAGTAAGTTTCCCCAAATTGTGGAAGTCAAGTCCCTACAGCAACTCCTCTGAGAACCGGCTGAAGTAGGTTGAGAATCTAAATGAAGTCTGATCTTTGTTTGTGAAGCTAGAGTAAGATGCTATATTGTCTAGTTTTTCCAGTTTGCTCCCAATATATCTAAACGTATCCAAGTTACCCTGAATGTGACAATGCGCCTGAACCCATACCTTTCCTGCAGCCTTGCAGATTGTCCTTCCCTGTGTCTTAGACTTTCTCCTGGCCACTTAGTTGCATGCGGTTGTCCGGCCTTTCTGGTCGTCTCTCAGGGTGTGTGGTCAGTCCCTCCCAGCTGTAGGTGTAGTATCAACGCTTCCATGACAGCGCTGATGAGAGTGATTTACTGTTTAGTATGTGGCTCTTCAAGCGTCTTTGGAGCAATATTGATTAAATTCATTTAGTTTCTTAATGTGGCTTAAATATGTAGGGTGTGTTGTGCAGTCTCTGCACAGAGAGGACAGTAAACGGGTCCCCAAGAATTCCATCAGAATTCATTAGGGTTTTGATGAATTGCAACTGCTAAGAAATTGTCTCCCAGGACTTGGAAATTAGTCAGTACTGAACAGTACAGATGTCAAATCACCTAAGGAGGATAAAACTGAAAAATACTGGCTTAGAGAATTATCTGTTACAGAAATCTGGAGAAACAGTTTAAGAAGAAAGAGAGAGAGAGAAAGAAAATACCTTCAAGAAGGGATTGGACAATCCAGTGATATAGCTTCTCTTTCTTGTACTTGTAAAATGCTGTCTGAGGGAGTGTGTGCATATGAAATTAGTGGGGAGAATATTGATTTAAGTCTCTGAATTTGATTTCAAGGTTTGGATTGATTCAGTCTAAATACATTGAATTTGAAAGATATCCAACCATTTATTTCTAAGTGGCATTTAAAAAAATATTACCCTATATTAGTCCAGTGAATAGTGTTATAAGTGCCAGTTTATGTTTATTGCACTTATTGAACAGGTTCCAATATCTCATATAAAATAGATGGTGGAAATAGGAAGAAATTCTTTTAATTCTACAAAACTGTATCAATCACTTCCTGCATTGAACATCATGTCAATATGTGTGCAGTATCGGAGGAAAACCAGGCACAAATCTATATTATTGGCAATGTGATTATCTTTTTAATTGTGAAAACTATGTACGTATCCTTTGTTTTCTGATGGAAGCAAATATCATCATGTGTGAATGAGAGCTGAGACATGTCATTTGGAAAGCCCAGTTCTAATGATCATTGTAACAAGCGTTGCTTATAGACACTTCAGCCACTGGAATTATGCATGGCTAAATGCCTTCTAAAGCCAGTCAGTCCTGACTTTAGAGTGGAGATTACAGGATCGTTGCGGACCCACTTAAGGAACTGGAATGCTCCCCAGCACGGCTGCTGCTGACCATGATGCAAATATACCCTGATTCTTGCTGGTAGTTGTGTATGTCACGTCGATAAAGTAAATGCATTTTCCAAGTGACATGACATACACAAATGAATAACTTCAAGACAATTAGACAACCTATCTGCAAAAGAGGCATTAAAAGTTAAGTATTATATTCTCTAACAGTACTGTCATTCATGTTACTGCTGCTTCCCAAATTTAAAATCTGGTTCCAGATCCAGATTTCTGCCATCAAAGAGTTTAGCAGCAGTCTGGCCTTTTTTGTTTTAGCTGGAGCTCTGAGGGTGCTTGGATCTGAGATTTTGCTTTGATTTTTTCCAGAGACAGGAGCCACTGCCTATTTGCATTTGGGATTTTGCTTTTGAGCCCAAAATTCAATTTAGAACCCAAAATTCAAGATTATATTCAAAACACTGATGCTGCCAATCATAGAAATAATTGCCAAATATAAAACTGATCCAGAATAATTTTGGATTCTGGCCACTGTAGAATTCCACAGGTTCTTATATCTGTTAGAGACATATAAGGAAATTGATATTGATGCTATAGGTTATTTATATGGTCATTCTTAGAAAAATGAGATATGATATTTCCCAAGGTTGGTTTGAAGAAGAGAAATAAAAATGTCTAAAAGGAAGAGCAAAGGGAAAATAAACAGAGTATGGAATAACAACAAAAATTTGGGTGTCTTTTGTAGACTATAAAGCTTGTTCCCCCATTGATATTTGGGAGAGGCAAGCCAGTTTGGGTGAAATGAAAACTATCCATCAGCAAAACCTCTGCTACAGACATCCTTTTGGCAGTTTGAAAGTTAAGGTTTTCTCACCATATTTTCACATGCTTCAGCACCTCTTGGTTTAGATAAGGGAGAGGAATATTGAAGTAAAATGGTATTTCTGACCCTGCCAAAATAAGAAAGTCCTGAAGACCTCACTCCTGAAAGGTTATCTGAAATGAACAAAACATCCACACTTTTTCAAGGATCGTTCAACTCTCATCATCATTATAATTCTGATTAATGCTAACGATAGTGGGTATATATAAATAAGAACCTAATCTCTTTTTGGTATTCCTGTATAAATGTCTATATAATGCAATGGGAGAGGGATTCTTAAAATCCAAGGAAGTATCAAGTATAACTCTTTTTCCTTTATTCAGCATGATACTGCTTCTATTAGTTTAATAAACCAATGAGATGAAAAGGTTTCTGAAACAATACTTTCATATAATTTAGCCCCTAAAGTCATACTGTAAAATTCTAATTTTGTGCATTTAACCTCCGTACATTTGTTTCATCTTTACTAGAATAACTCTAAAACAACTTCCACCATTCTACCCTAAAAAATATAATTTCATTATGTTATCTGTTTTTTCTCCCCTCCTCCCCCTCTCCTTGTTCCCTTGTACAGTTATACAGTATTCAGGAAGGCATTTAAACATTCACTTGATTCCGCCAAAGTCAATGAGACTTAAACATGTGCTTAAGTGCCTGCCGAATTAGGGCCTCGATTTGCATCATAAATGCATCACCGCTGCTCCGCCGCAGTTGCAAGACTCATCACTGGCGGCCTGTGCTGTTGTGCCTCTTGTCAACCCCGTTACCGTTCCCCTCTGCTGCTGGCAGCGGGCTGAAGGGGCAATCAGCGCAATTAGGCTGCAGTGGATGCTCTCTTATCCCGCCTGGATCAAGTCCACGACGGCTCCTCCGCGCCTGTAGCTGCAGTGCCAGGGGCGCTGCCGTGCCCCCTAGGCAAGGTCCTTCCTCCGGCAGCGTACTCTCACAGAAGGGCAGAAACGACGCCGTGCTACAGCAGCTATTTCACGTTTAAACAAGTTACAAGAAGATTATTTGAAGGGTAACAGCCAGGTTATGTAACCCATAAAAGTACGAATGATTTACAAATATTTAACAAGGAAAAAACTAATTATGCCGCTCCTGTCACAGTGAGGGCAGGCTTAGAAATGGTATAATCAATATGGGAATGTTAGCTGTAATGCAGTCTGTCAGCTTTTTAACCAACCAAAAAACTTCGGCAAGTCTATAAACAGAATTGACCCTCTATCTGCTGAATCCTGCTTGTGCCAGCAATATTTTTCTCTCCTCATGTTCCATATTAGCAGTTGTCTATCACGGGATCTTTTAAAAACTGTACTAAGGAAGCATTTATTCTACAGTCTAAGAGAATTTCTCTCCAAGTACTGGAGTTAGAAAGTACCTACTGAAAATTGTAAGAATTTAGTTGATAGCCAGATGACTGAATTCCCTTTTAGACCCCAAGGAAGACCCCAAGCACATTAGGTGGTGGATGAGAAAATGCGTTGTGCTGCTAGGGCTAATGAAACAACACACACCCTTAGGGTTAAGAATGTGTTCAATGCTTTGCTGGACGAGGGCTTACATTTCACCTTTGCGATATCTCTAGCAATCGTATGGCTCTACTGGGGAGCTGGTTTTGTCCAGAAGAAGAGTCTGTTTGCAGGAGCTTGGTGGCATTTGATATCATGGCTCCTCAGATGCATAGAAGTTTGAACCCTTTCTACCCAACTTAAAGTACTGAAATCTGACTACACCATATAGTGCAGGAAATTGTTTTCTTATGAGGTGCATATGTTTTAAAAGAAGCAACATTGCCATGCATTTTACATGGGTTATTAAATAACTGTATAAATTTAATGATTCAGATGTTTTGCATTATAACCTGGCATCTCAGGAGGCATGAAAATAGCACAGTAGGAAAATGTCATTGCATACTTCATAGGGCGAGCTGTTAACAAATGGAAATCCTTTTTTAACTATGTAAGACTTCCATCTTTAGTCCCCTGCCTATCTCAGCCTTCCGCTGGTCTTCTGATGTGAATAAACTGAGTAATGTGTAATCGTAATAAGGATGTTGGAACTGCCAGAAATTGCTACTTACTTAAAAAAAAAAAAGAAAAAAGAAAAAAAGGCAGTCACCTCTGTAGTTTGCAATTGTTAGCAGTGCATGAAAATGGCAGGAACCCTCTTTTGCCATTCACCTCAGAGGACAGAGGAGAAAGCAGATCGCCATCACTTGATCTCCTGAAAATGAAAACTTTCTAACCTGAGAAGTTTAAGCACAGATCATCAATATTTCTGTACATAAAGTGCTTGGTGGGTATTGCTCCCCTTGATTTGTTGTTTGTTAGACTAGTTTTGGTTGGTTACAGCATTATACATTGTAGTAACTTTATTTTATTGCTACTGTCACAACAAAGCAAAGCTGCTATTATGTTATAACAAACTAAAGCTACATTTCTAAAACATCACATCTACCCAAACTACGGTGCTATAACACCTAATTTACAGTTTATTCCAATCGCATGGACACAGGAAACATAAAATAAAATAAAATAAAACAGAATTTCATTGGCTCATCCCAGCAGAAGTCCTTTCCGGTTTGACTGCTTCTCATGCAGCAAGGCGAGCAAGATATATTGCCCATAGTGTTTTTATATGATAAGCACACAAATATGCAATCTACATATTACTGCAGTACTGTCAGGCCAGTTCATCAAACAGCCTAGGAGGCCCTGGCCAGAGGAATGGAGACCCATAGGTCTACTTAAAGCTTTTGTTAATGTGAACTAATAGAGATATAGAGTATTAAAGTACTACAGATAAACGTGACTCTGTGCCACAAAGTATAGGACCAAACTGCTGAGGGACTAACATGAAAATGGAAGTGAGACCTGAACACAGCTGAATTATTTGCCTAACCTTGATAATGAACAAAATCGAAATAGCCGTTCGAGAAGTTTGCAGCTAACTTCTTCCCATTTTCTTACTGCAAATCCCTGTGTTGCAGAGCAAAGCAGAGAGGCCTGGATTCAGCTAACTGCCTAAAAATACACATAAGTTTGAACACATCAGAAGCCTCATGTATGTGAGCCATGGTTAGAAAATTTTGAATTAGAGCCCAAGACATTAACTGCATTAACTTTTTCTTTTCTTTTTTATTTTACTTCTGGCAGATATTTCTGCAGACTCATAAATTTGCTGTAAATAACTCCTAAGAGTAGGAAGCACTACAGCATTTCTTGAAAAACTGAGAGTAGCAAAAGAATGTGACAAATTCAGTAGCTGAGCCATCAGGATACAGAGAGCAGGTATCAAGCTGTGCCATATGTACAGTCACGGTTGGCTTGGAAAGTCTCCTCTCGTAAAACCAAATTGTTCCACTAGGAAGTGAAGCCAGGAGCCTTTTGCCTACAAAATTAAATTGTTCTTTTTTTCCAAACCAATTGCATTTTTTGTTTTGTTTAATGAAACACCAGGCAGAATCTCATTTTTCTCCTCCAGCTCTACCTGTCTTTTTCCCTTATTTCTCCCCTCGCCTGCCCTCCTCCCAGCTCAGGGCAAATGGAAAATCTCATCTTCTTCTTAGACTATTTATCTTTTCCTCTCTGAAACAGCGTCCTCTAACCCTCACTGTCTTCCACCAATATGAAGCTGGACAAGGCAGTAAGGAGAAAGGGAAGGGAGACCTGGGGGGAAGTTGAGAACTTGAAATACCTAGCAGTAACCAGGTTCCTCACTGACTAACAGAGTTGAGCCCTGCTGAACCTTGCTCTGAAAGAAATAGTTCAAACAGACTGGAGATGAGAGTCTTCATTTCCCTGAAATGAAGTTTAGATTCATGCCTAGATTCATGCCTAAATTAAAAAGCATCTAAGGAGGTAGGCATACTTATTGTGGATAAAAACAACAAATAAAAAGTCATCAGTATACAAAATTCCCTTTCTCCTTATAAATCTGAAACTCTCTACAAGAACCCTCTCAATTTGACTTAGAGTCTGCAATACCTGCAGATAGTGATATTTTAACATTTTCACCTTCGACGGCACTCTTTTGGGCCTTAGGCTTTCTTGCGCATGTGGAAAGGAATATTGGTAGTTTGGATTTGATGGCTTTCCTTGGTCTTAAGGCACAACATTAGGATTGATCAAAAACAGTAAGTAGTGCAGGAGAAGAACTGTTTTGCTAATGGCTTTCTATCTCTCACCCAGTCCTCTAGGGGCCCACTTGTGCAATGTGTATCAGGTGTCCTTCAGAAGAAATTGCATCTAGCTACTGAAGGGTGAGACCAGGGACCAAATGATGGGTTCCCTCATGATGCTAGTCTGATTTCCTGTAGCTTCAAGGGCAATGCAAGAAGATTTCTCTGTGGCTTTCAGCACAATTATTCTGTAAAGTTAGGTTGAATGGTATAATATAGTCATGGGTTTTGCAGTCTCATTACATGTCTGTAATGCCCCTTATGATGAAAATATTTTTCTCAGCTTGCACCTTCCTTTCTTTGAAGACTGTACATGAAGTGAATTTGTTTGGGGTTTGTTCCTCCTATGTCACTGCACAGTAACATGCACTTCAATAAAACAGTTTCATTCCTAAGGCTTTCTCCAACCAGCATTGAGAGGTATGGCCTTGGAATGAGAGATAGGATCAATGCAGATGAAGAATCCATAAAAAGTCAGCAACGATACTGTTATTTCCTGTTCCTAAGATAAGAGGAAAAAACAGTGTCTCAAATGACACCATGTGCTAATCGTTCTTAAATGCTGGGGAAAGACCACTGATGTATACACTCCCTATATTCTCCATTGTCCTGCAGCCACAGGTGCTTGACTAGATAGTGAAATCCTACTTTTACTGCTTGAGATCAGTGGGAGGAAACCTCTGGTTTTGAAGTTCTCTTCTTCTCCCAGGCTCCTGCAGACCCTCCCTGTTTCTGCTGACATTACGCTGGGTGCCCTGGAGAACATACTCAAGGGGGCAGCCATTCACCACACTTCCATTTGGGGGCTGCTCCTTTCTTTGACCGGCAGCAGGACTGCGAAGGGGAAAGCTATCAGATGCCAAAGTGGAAGATGATTTTCTCTGTGGAAGTTGCTTGACGTGAAGAAAGGAAGAAGGAGAATCAGGGACACGCACAAAAAGAATAGTCTAGGCAAGTGAAAATCAAGGCATAGGTACTTTGGTGGAAATTAGGGTTGATTTTTTCTCACCGTGTGAGAATATAGGCTGGTGCACATAGACTGGTATGCCTTTTCCACTCTCTAACATGTTTGATCACACCAGTAACTGAAGGTGAGGCTAATGCAGAAGCAGGGCCCCATAAAAATTGTTTTCAGCCTAAGCAGTCTACTCTGAGGGTGTTCTGACATATTAATCTGTGCAATTAACCGAATTTCCTACCTGTGAATGTACTGTCTTTCCACAGGTGAACATCATGTGTAGTGTTCAGATGTACCCTGTCCTTCACATGTGGTCGGTCAGATCAACAATTATCTACCCCAAAGTCTGCTGTACTGAGATTTCTTTATTTCTACATGCGATGCAGAATATTCCTGTAAGCCGCCATGTCTTCTAGTAGGTATAGAAAAAAATGGCAACATTCATATTTGCTAAAAGCTGTCAAGCAAAATTTGCATATGATAGTTAGAATTGAAACATGCCCTTCAAATATTTTTAATGTATAAACTGATAGCCCCAATAAACAAAATCATTGTGGTATTTTGGAGAGATAGGAGATGTAATGAAAGGAAACAAGGCACTGACATAGACTAGTTTGTGCAGAAGGATCTGTGCTTTGCCCACAAAGAGCTATGACAGGCAGGAGAATAGTGGGCTGCTGTCTGTCTTTCAAGTTTGGCATCTCCTTTTGTTACTCTCATGATCATACGGCTCTTGATATAGTGTGGGCTCATTTGTGCTTTCAACATGCAAACCAAAAAAACCCCTATTTTTCTCTGCTCTTCTTGGAAAACTCTTTAACCTCTCATGTTTCATAATCAGTCTACAGGTATGAAGATAAAATGTATGAGATGTTCATGGTACATCACTGCCACTTAACAAGTGTCATGTAGTTGTGTGCGTAAGACAAAGAAAGCATGTGTATTTCTTGATTCTGTTTTGGCTTTGCTGGTTTTGTGCCACCTCTTACATAAAGTAATAAGAAAGTGAGCACAACACAGATTACGTTTGTCTGTATCCCCGAAAGAATTGAAAAGAATTATTTATTTCTTTTTTTATGTGTATGTGGTCACAACGAAATGACTAACAACTCATAGGGAAAACGGAGTATGTTATGAATAAAAAGGAAAGTAATATATCTTTCAGTAGAAATGTAAAATTAGAGGGAAAAAAAGATTGTAGGCAGAAGGTAGACATTCATTTTTCTTACTACCACAATAGAAGCTAACACACAGGATGCTATCATTTGTTAAGAAACATCAAATTGTTATGTAATTTAGCAGCCTGATTGTCAAGGCAAATTTGAGCTGAAGTAAGGTGTGCATACCGTTTGTCAGATTCCAAGGCTAATCATTTGAAGCTGATCCTTTTATTTTTCACGCAGTCCTCTTTACAGAAGTTTTTCCCTTTCTGTTCTTATTATCTTAAATTGTTGGGCGACTATATGCATATTTTTTGCATGTATGTGATAAATATAATTTATAATTAACCATCCAGATTAAGACATCTAGGCAGGCAGTGGAATCTTCAGATGTTGTTAATTGTTTTCTGCATGATGTGTTTCTTTTAAAGTTTTAATAATTGCCAACTGAAGCTGAAGAGCTTTCTTCATGCAATTGTTTTTGCAAGCAAAGCCTACAATTCTAATGAAATAGCTGAGCTTTTCAAATAATTTAATAGAGAAATGTATAGTTACCCCAATATAGCACTTTTCAGGAGGCTGTGTTAAAACAAGGTGTTTAGAATATATTCATTGATGTGTATGCATGCTGTTATTTCAGATGTATAGGACAGGTTTATTAACAGAGATTACCTCTGAGCACTGCTGAAACTCTAGCTCTTTTTGTAGGTGCTAAAATAGAAGCAGAGCTCTTTTTAAAATCTAGAGAATACTGAGCACTTGAAAATGTGGCTGCGAGCTCATTTGAAAGTTTGTTCCATAATGAGAAAGCAATACAAGTAGCAACAATGTGGCATTTAATTAAAAACTTTTTGAATATAAAGTGTTACAAATTTTGGTGCTCACAAAATTGCAGAAAATGTGCTTTTTATTATGGGACGGCATATGACATCCACAAATCGGCAGACCTTTTGGAAAAAAATCTGACTACAGTAAATCACAGTAAATCACTGCTTAGCGTAAGTAAAATCAGCAAGTGCCAACCCAGCAATACTATACCAAAGTATTTAATATCATTTCATTTGAAAATGCAAAGCAGTTGTTTCAACATGGAATTTCTATTGCCAAAGACCCCCAAAATGGGGGTTTTTTTGCTCCTTAGATTAGAAGATCTGTCTGTCTAGCTCTTCTTTCCTGAGTTCTTGCGTATTATATTCAGACTGGAGCAAGTGTGGAAGAGAGTGAATATAGTGATTTGCCAAATGTGACGTATTATCCATCGGTAACAGAACAATTACAAGTTCCTTGGAAGAGGCAGTTGTTTTTTCATACATTCCTTCTGTGAGAAATGTCATTACTACTGTTGTAAAAATGTTTTGTAAAACAAAGGTGGGAAGTTAAAAATAATTTATGCCTTAAGTAGCATGAATGTTAATACTTAGGTTTGACCAGGACGTGATGTATCCAAGTATCTAGTACTTGGTAGCTTGTGCAGTTGACCATTGCACTGGAGAGCCCCCATGCTACAGTTTTCTTTGTCTGTGTACTAGCTTGTGCCCAGAGTCCTTTCTGAACCCCTATTTGAAGCTACTTAAAAGCCTTTAAATGACTTCTGGATCACGCTGGATCAGGGCAAAGGGCTTCACTCTTACCTTGCAACACCTGTAGTGTGTGTCACAGAGGGCTGAACGTCCTCAAAGCCCCCTGAAAATCCAAGTCCAGGTCCCAAGGGGACCTGAGCCTGCATGAGATGGGGGTTGAGCCCAGCCTGCCATTTGAAGAAGGCAGAAAGTTTCTGTAAGAAAGTCCTAGAAATGGAGTCTTGTGAGATCCTCGGAATGGGAAAATGAGAATGGAAAGCCCAAAATAAACTCCTCTCCCCCCATGCTTTAGGTGAATGTGCATTGCAAGTGAAATCCATCTCAGTATTTCAGTGTGCTTTTCCTCTGCAGTAAATGTCTTTGAAGGGAAAGCATGTGTTATTAAGTAATATCAAGATTATTAATATTGTCTGTTTGAAGCACATTAGTGTCTGCTCAGTAATCTCTAAATGCTGTTGCTTTTCAACAGTGCCCTGTAACAAATTAAAGTGAAACTTAAATATGTACTTGATAGGATCCCAATTCAGGAATGAGTTTCAGTCCTATTTTCATTATTCCTCAGTGCATACCTTGCTGAAAAGTGTTATTCATCCCCATTAGACAAATGTAGTTGGAGTTGTTGCAGTTATATGCCACACATCAACACCTGCTTGTTTCCTTTCTTATTAAAGATGTGATATGCACTGAAATCTGGTTGCATTTGAAAGGGTGAAAATGGGTATCAAAAGCAAAACAAAGATTTTGTAAAAGAGCACTGGAGCATACCTTCCAAAGTCTCACTTCGTACAGCAGATCTATAGAAGATAGAGCCTGGCATGTGTTTTCAAATGAAGCCTCTTGGCATGTTGAGGCTGCTTTTTGTGACCTAATGGTGATTTTAAATGGATAGATTTAACTAGAGAGGTTTTCTTGCACATGACCTTTAAAAGGGAAAAAGAACAATGTTAGCATTCTACCCAAACCCTGTAGTCTGTCACTTTGTGTACCATATCATTACTAGCAAAATTTAAAGGAAAACTGCACCCATTTCGCTCAGCCCAGCAATATGAAAGTTCACAGGCTAAGAAGCACTTGTCACCGTTTTTTAAATTACAATTGGCATTCCTGAGGAGGCGGCCATTTTATTGAAATATGATCTATCTATTCTATCTATCTAATCTGGCTGTCCAGCCAGTGTGTTTTAGGATGTCTATCACACACTGGAGTATGGAGGTGCTACCTGAATTATTAAAACATATAATTGTCCAAATATTATGTTCTCCTCTTTGTGGTGTGCAGCGAGTATGTGACTGAACACAGGCGTTTCTTGTCTTCTGGAAAAAATAGAGCTGTAGAGAAGAGGTGGCTGTTACAGGCTGGACTTGGACTGTCTCATGAGCACTCACCATGCTGGTGCTTTTTCCTGACTGTTCTTTCATGCTTTGGAATGCCCCCTTTGGTTCAAATGTAATAATTCTCTAGCCTGTGTGATTAAGAAGGCAGTTTTTCAATTGGAAAGAAGTTCTAAACCGACCTCATATTTGTGTGAATATGAATGCAGCCTGAAACAGTAACCCTGTGAGCAGGTAGGTACCCCAATTTGTCTCTGCAGCCTGCTAATTTGGAGCTATCCTGCTGGCTGTAAATTTGGAGACAAACTCTCTGATTCCCGTCTCCTAAATTTTTTTTTCTTTTGTGCAGTTGTATGTATGTGTGTACTCTAAACAAGTCAGGATAGTGCCCTGTTAAATACTACAAAAGCAAAATAAAAGTCTGGCCCTTCCACAGAGAACTTGCAATCTAAGCGAACAAGTTAGGGAAAGAGTTCATAAGGAAAGACTACAGCATGTGTTGCTAAATGAGCAATGATCGGAAAAGCTCATTGTTTCAAAGACAGTAAAATGAATGATATGCAGGTAAAATAACCCTGTGCTAAAAGAGTTCCCTAGCTCTGACTTCATGTCTTTGTTGTGTAGAAGACCAGAATGCTGCACATTGACCTTCTGGAGTTTATTGCAGTTCATCTTTAGTCCTGGGTTCAGCAAATTGCTGAAGGGGACAAGCGTGTAGCTCACCATGACTAGGTCCACATCTGCTTGAAAGAGGTGTGACCTCTTGGACAGCTGACATAGAAGAAAGAATATCAGGCTGCAGATACCATTTGGAAACCCAGGAACAGCACCACCTTGACATAAATCCAGAGAAGCCAGAGATAGGCTTTGGACAGTTCTGCTATAAAGTGTGCTCATAAAAATGAAGGCTGGTGTCCACAGTCGTAGTACTGGTTCAAACTTCTTTAAGGGCTTTTAGGATTTCCACTTTTGGAAATTGGCTGAATCATGAAAAGCAAAGCAATATATTAGCAAGCTGGTATAGAGGCACCAATCCTTGGATTTGACATCATTTGCAATACTGGCATTCAGGGAGCTGAGCGTGGAAAATATGGAATATGAGTTCATCAATTGTCCAATATCGTTTTAAAGATCTACATGAATTATGTGTAATTAGCTAGTACTTCATCTGTGCTGAGTTCGGCTAACATCGTTAAAGACAGTGAATCTCGTCTGATTCTTGTGGCTGAGGTTCTGGTCCTAATGAGTTTCCTTGGATGGATTACACCTTCTTAAAGCTAGCTGGGCACCGTAAACTAGTTTCTATCTTTGATCTAATGCAGATACTTTCAACAAGATGCACGCTGCCATCACTAGATCAGATATCCTGATTATAATTAGATATTTTGAAAAGTATATTGAATGAGGCATTTGCAGTCTCTTTCCCAGGCAAGCTTCTAGACTGTTGAGATGAGCAAAATGGGTATCATTTTTCTTTAAAGAAAATATTTTGCTACTGAAAACATGAATTCTTTGGAATAATAGGTAAACTGTCCTTGTTATTCATAAACACCTTATTTATGCATCTTCACTGTTGTGATAAATTAACTGAGTTTGTTTTATATTTCCCTACAGTTTACTTTAAATAATCCTTCACAGTCTTTCACCACAAGACCACATAAGATTCCTTTTTTAATACCCAGAATGCTGAAATGGCATTTTGAGCACAGACTGTAATGCATAACAAGTGTATAATTTCTTATTGGGAATGCTGTGCAAAAACTTGTTTTCCTATCAGCCAGTCTAAATTTTTTGCTTAATTCACTAGAACCCCTGTGTATCTACAGGGGTAATTTATAATTAGAGCTGCAGCAAGCAGTTTGCTGGAGAGGCATACGTTCATGGACAAGCCTGTTAGGCTTCACTCCAGATCTGAGCCCCTACACGCCTCCGTTTGGCCAACAGCCTTCAAGCTGGGCTCACCGTTTAAGGAGGGATTTTTCTTGACTAATTTGAATAAAAGTAGCAAGCTCCCTGAGCTCTAGCCCCCTTTGCAAGAGAGCTAGGTGAGGGGTGTGCACCAGCGTGTGTGTGCTTGAAATTATCCGTCTGTATTAACCAGGCTTCTGTGTAGTTTGGTGCAGGAGGTGGTGTCTTTTATTCTGCTAAGCATCATGCACATTTATGGCACTATATAAATAATAGTAATGCAGCAATAATCTAAGCCATTCCATCAAGGTCTCGCACTCTGAAGATTACCCCCATGATTCTGATTTTTAAGAGCATCACATCGAGGAGGAGAGGGGGGAAAGGAGGAAATAAGAAGCCAGATTCTGCATTTGTGGCTGATTCAGCAATTGAGGGTGAGCATGGCTTTGCATACTACCAAAACTTCTGCATGCTCTCTAAAGAGTTTCCTGATGTTCCTTATTATTTTTCTTTTATACATTTCTACCACAAAGTCACAAAAAAGGCAGAGTGGTGGGAGTGCAAGGGAGAAGAGACAGAAATTAAAGAGATGAGGCACATAAATTATGCCATTTTGTTACTGCTGAACATATCAGAGATTTTTATACTTGCATCCTAATCCACAGTCTACTGAAATCAGTGGGAAGCTTTTCAGTGATTTTGGATCAGGCCTATGGTAGTTAAGTCATCAGGTAGTACCAGTACCAGAACACTTCACTCTGGTTACTTCCAAGGCAGGAGTTTCCACTGTTCTTACTATATATTTAAAACTGAGGCCCACCCTAAAGGTGTGGTATTTTCAGAGTCATCCTTTTATTTTGCCTTCCACTTCATTTTCCTGGTGCCCCCACCCTCTGCTGAAATCTACAGCCTACAAGTGTGTGCACACAAAATTTCTACATTAACATCCATTCCACTTCGGCTCACCAGTTTTATAGACTTTTACAAGGAGAAGAAAATATTTGCTGGCAGAATAGCTCTTTCCCCAACTCACCTTCTCTTTCCTATGTCCTTAATTTCTCCATGAGTTTCAAATACTCTTTACATCTTTTTCTGAGAGAAATAGAATCATCTTTATTCTATGTGGCGTTTGTCTACTTCTTCAGAATTTCAAATTATTGGCAAGCTAGTCTATAAAATGGGAACTAAACATGTTCACATAAGTGCATTACCAAATTGCAATATTTTGAAAATAAAAATTGTTGTCTTCTCTTTAATGTGCCATTTATGTTTGACTCAATACATGGGCTTAGATTAAAAGATTGTATATGTGTTGAAGGGAAAAGCCTTGGAGCTTTCGGAATTCTTAATATGATCCAGTTCCGATTCAGGAGATGCAAACTGTATCCCTCAGTGCTTTTTTTTCAGCAGCAAAAATAATTCTTATATTTGCAAGTGGCAATAAATAAAAAGGTTAGATTCAAAATAATTGGGTGAGGTGCTTTTCAGGAGAATTAATGTAGCAAGAGCTGCTAAACTTATTGCACTTAAAAACACAAATAAGAGTGTTGGACAGAAGTTGTCAGTAGGTGGTCTCTTAATATCTCACCAGTTTTGAAGTTATGAAAAGGAGCAAGACTTTTTGAAATCTAGAAAAGAAAGAAAGAAAAGCTAGAAACCGAGTGAAAGAGCAGAGTCGCAGCACCGGTGACCTGAGAAACCTCATTGCTCCACTTATGCTGGCACAATGTCACGTTCTCAGCCACTCCATCACCAGCAAGGGAAAAAAAAGCTTTTCCTTTCCTTTTAGTTAAAGGCAGTGGGTAAGCAGAGCACGCGGTTCAGAGGGTCATTAAAAAGCATCAAAGGAGGCAGCCTCATGATGGTAATAAGACGGCTGCAAGGAAATAAAGTGGGCATTGATCTGCACTATCGAGTGTGACATTTTAACCGAAGCTAAAAGCCAAGAGCAGATCTAGCCCTCTTATTCATCTGCCTGCCTGTTTTAGTAAATTGTCTTTTTTTTTCCTCCAACCAGTGGCCTCAGAGGTCACTTCATATTAGCTGGCTTGTTAATACCGAGGCAATCAATACTTAATCAACAAGTAATGGGATTTTGCAGTCATCCTGTATGATCTTTCAATAAAGCCCCGAATCTATCTCAGCCCATTCAGAGCCTGACTAAAGGTGCACGATTGCTGCAGAGCAGGGATTTGATGGTCTGATGCTCTTAGGCTGATCTGCATCTGATTAAGACACCATGCAGCCACTGTCCTTCACCCTTTTGTTCCTTTATCCCCGTATAATGTAGCATGGCACAGAAATTCGTCATCTTAGCTTTTAGATGCAACAGCAAAGGGATTAATATTTCCTTAGTGCATGATGATTCAGCCTCTTGGTCATGATATGCAACCATGGTGGGGAGTGGGGGGGCGGAGGAGGGTGGGAAACTACAGGAGAGACAATGACAGGTTTCAGGTATTTCATTAGAAAACACAGTCATAATGAATAGGTCCCAAACAGCTTTTCTTCTCTACCCTCTTCATCCTCCTTATTGAGAAAGAAGATGTGCTAGTGTAGCAGCCATAGTCCCTGGACATGGCTGTATGAGAAAAGATGTTACAGATGATTCACTGGGTCAGGGGAAAGGAACAAAAGCAAAAATTTCAGGCTTCTTGGAACATCCATCTCTTCAGACTTTCAAGCACATTGTTGACAAGGCTGAGGGGAGCACTGTTTTAGGCTAATTGCTTGTGGCCATTTTACCCATCCTTCCGAAATTTCCCCTTCTGCTGTTGTTTCCAGAAACTGTGTTTGTTCTCATGCAGTCCCATGAGGAATCCTAAACAGATTCAACCAGAAGACAGCCCACAATTTTTGCTCTCCGAAAACAACAAGAAAGACGTGATTAAAGAGAGAGGGAAGAGGAACAACAGTGGAAATGAAAGTTAGGGACCTGTGGTAAACTTTACAAGCTATTTCCTGCTTCCTGCTAGGACTTAGAAGAAGGATTCATAGTGGAAGGATCTGTCTTTATAAAACTGCCATACGGGCCATGTAATGCAGTGCTTGCCATGGTTATCATGATAAATAGAATATAATTTTATGCAATATGTAGTACGTGGTCAGTGCACATGTATATGTGCCTATGGCATCTCTGAACTTAATCTGCACTGCATTAAGTGACTTAGTATAAACGCAAATGTTATCAAAAAATATCAGTGGGCTTGTCCCAAGGAAGGTTGTGTTCTGGGTCAATTAGCTTCTGAATCTATAGACAGGCAGAGATACAGCACCCCTTCGAAATCTAGCAGCTCTCTGGATCATCCACAGTCTTCTGATTAATACCATGCTTGGCCACATTGTGTAAACACCTAGTCGCTTGGCAGAGGTGTAAGTTGGGGGTTAAGAGTTATTGCGGAGAAGAAAAGCAAAAGACAATTATGTGAATGAAGACAAGAAGGTGAATGAATAAAATAGGGATAATGAATATGAAAAAAGATGATTGCTGATGTAAAACGTGGAGATCAAACTAATGCATCCTCAAGGGGGCACCTGCTTCTTCAGTGGCAGGCAGGCCGGGTGGCTGCTGACGGTGAGGCTGTGCCGGCGGAGGGCTGTCGCCTCTGCATGCACTATAACCACCACAGGTGTCTGCTTTTTTGTCACCTCCCATTACTGGCAGAGCAGTAACACACAGTGTGCATGTATGTGAAAACGTGGTCTTCCAAGTCACTTTGCTTGGTTTTTGCGGAGGTGGATTTCTGGAATCGAAGCCTGTGCTTCCCATTTCCTACTCTCCTCGGGGGTTGGGGAGTTTATACGGCTTCAAGCGGTGGCCTTGCTTTCAATTCTGAGTTGCCATTTTCTCCCATGCCACCTGCCTGTGCTGTGTGCCTGCACACGCAGCACCGGCTGTGCAGGCAGCAGGAGAGGAGCGGGGAAGCGTCAGGCCTGTTCCATTAAACAAGCCGCAGGCAGGAGCTGTGTCGGGTGTGAGATGTGCCCAGCACCCTCTTGCCGGGCTGCAAGTGGCGCCTCAAGTTGCTCTCTCTGGCATTGCTTCGTGTCCCAGATGGCCATTGCAGGCAGGAGAGCAATGCAGCAGCTCCGAAACAGCCTTCTCCTGTTGGGTAAACAGTTATATACTGAGAAGGCATTTTTAAATGACTCTTCAGTCTGGAGCATTTTGGGTCCCCCTTGCCAGTGTAGGTAATTCACGTGTCCACATCCTTTCTTCTGATATGGACAGCAAAAGAGGATACTTTTGTTTTGTCTTGGAAAAGTGCAAGCAGTGTGGATCACCACATCACGCTCTGCGAGCCCCCAGCAGTTTTGCAAGCAAATGGGCTCTGCGTGGAGGCAGGCTGGGGGAGAAGGGGCTCCAGAAGGACAACCGTGGGGCTTGTAGAGGACAGGCACTTGTGAAGAGGGTGCAGAGCGCATTTCATGCAGTGGACTCCTTGGTCCCCCAGCCACAGTCCTTTGGACAGGCCATTACTGCTATGGATGCATGTCCCAAATGATCCTTCCATGCCTGACAGCTGAGCCCTGCAGTTTTAACCGTTTCTTTCAGTAAGCACTGAAAACAGGAGGAGACCCATTTTATGCCTACACATAAGCCAGGATCACCGTGGGCCAGTGTGTGAACAGTGATTGAGTGGTGTTGGGCAAAAATCAGGATTGGCTCACACATCAGTCCAATCCTTTAATCAGAATGAATTGAACTCTAATCCACTCTTTGGCAATGAGCAAATAGGCAGCCTTGGATATGGATGCTGTTCTGTTTCATGGATATATGTGTTTGTGCAGAGTATGGGGGCGTGGGTTAAAATTAGAGCTGTGCGATCCCTGTAGGGTTCCATTCATGGTGGGATTTGCAAACTAATCCGTGTTGCTTGATTTGCAGGGATTGGAAGTGAACCAAACCTTTTAGATTTGTCTGAAAGTTTTTGTGTGATGTGGGAATAGGAGCTCCATCTGTACATGCTCGCTTGTATTTTCCCCAAGCTAACCTTCCCTAGACAAGGCAGGAAGATCTTAGCGTTTTGTGGTGAATAGGTGCACAGAATGGAGCCAACCCGTTTGGCTTCGCTGGTTTTGCTAACAAATGCTGAGTTTCATGAGATATACTTCTTCCAAGTCTTATATTAAAAAAAATGACAGTCTCCAGGTAATGATTTACTTGTCGTTCTCCACTGCTAGCATTACTTCTATTCTACTGCTGTTTTCTGGCTGGATCTTAGGGCTCACATTAGTTCTCAGCTCCTTAAAGCATCACTAGAGAGATCCTAAGAAACTGTTAAGTCGCTTATTCTCTGATTCCTGTGGAAGACCTAGGAAGACAACTGGTGCATTGCTTCTCTGGAAGCTTCTCTTATGCCGAGTTTATGCTAGCTGGTCCTAGCCATCACTTTTAAAGGGACACTGGCGTATGTCTCACCTTCTGAGGACAGAATGGGAAACAGCACTAGAATAGCCTATATAGCAATGGAAGAATTAGTCAAGGAAGAATCAGCTGAATGATTGAATGTAAGAAATATCAGCTACCAGCAAGTCACTTTGATTTGTAACTATATTGAGAACTGTTTTGCTGTTCAAATCACTAACCTTGCAGAAATATTCAGCTCTGTGCTCTATCGCCTTCCTTTCTGCTCCAAGGTTACATCCTGCCTTTGTTGAAATCTTTGTTAAAGTCTGAATGAGATACCTGCATTCTTCCCAGACCTATGGTCTAAAGTCTTATTAGACAGAAGAGGAAGGAAGCAAGTTAATGGTGCCTCCAAGCAAAGAGGTCCACAAAACATCTCAGGTTCAGCAGCAACTCATCTCTTGCAGGATTTGCTGTTTCCCCCCAATATGTTCCTAACGTAGAATACCTAGGTCACAGAAAGAAATTTGATGGGCTAGGGAGAGAATAAACCTGAGGCATGTGAGGGCTATTCATAATTAAACAATTAGAAAAGAATCAGGGGAAAGAAGTTATATGTCAGGCACTGAGTGGGTGGACATTATGACTTTGAGGAGGGATAAAAGCAAGACCTGAAAGGAGACTAAAGAAAGATGGAACTACCCTGGTATAGCCAGAGAGATCTTAACAGAATAGGATTAATGAAGCTACCTTAATTTGCCTAACATAAGGCGAAGATTTTAGAGTGGCTTGAGCTCCTGTGAATATCCTAGCTGTAACATTTGTTTTGGCCTACTTTACATATACATATCTCCTGAAATCATTCTTGACCTTGCATACAAACATAAACCTGGTAGTTTTTAGATGGTTATGATAAAACCAAGAACATTTTTATTTGGCTAAACTTCAAACACCTGAACTCCATGCAGTGTTATGTTGTTTTTAATTACTGTGGGACAGGTTTTCAAAGAGAGTCAGGTACATACAATTCTCTAGAAATTTTAGCCTTTTCCTCTTTTGTAGAACATCTGATCAGGTTTTGAAGCAGTAGCTGAGCAGTCTTGAATGCAGTGTCTTTAGTGGCTAAAGTATCCCTTTCTAGAAGATGGCAATCAGCTAACCCTTGCACATATCTCTGTACCGTGCTGTAGATATCTGCTGCCTGAATCAGTATCAGCTTTAATGACCAAACACATAGATGACACACCTAATAGTGGACTTCTTATGTGTCAGTGAACTGGGACAGGCTGGGAGAAGCTGGCAAGTTACACCCAGCGTATGATGAAAGATGGAAATTAATCAAGGGAGGAGTACAAATAAAGCATGCTGCCTCCATAGGTATCTGCCAAGGACATGTCTGCTTTAAGCTCCAGGTCACCAACACATCATTGTCCTGCTGCAGTCTTGATTTTCCCTTCTACAGGGGTACAAAAGTTACCCCATTTTATACTGATCAGAGTCAGATCACGCTTTGCCCCGCTGCTCGTTAGCTTAGCCAGCACAGTATTGCGCATGGTATTGCTGTGGTCAGCTCTGAGCTCTCCGCTCAGGCTAAGGAGAGCCGCAACCTGGCCCAAATTCTTCAGGCAGCATTTTAACCCCTGTGATATGGCTGTGAGAGGAAGCTTAAGCTAATGCTAATATTGTGCAGTGTTGGGGGACTGACACACACACAAAAAAAAAAGTTGCTTTTTTTAATAGTTGTCATTTTTCACCAGTTCTGCATCACCTGTGAACTTCAGGCTGAATCTCTCTGTAGGCCATTCTTTAGTATTACAAGTTTGACTCAGAGGATTAGCAATTGCTCTGGACAGTGTTGCCGTTAGCAGAGGGGTCTGAACTCTGAATGAGAAAGATCAACAAAGTGTCTCATATGCATTTTGTAAGTGATGACAGACTACAGCAAGTTATTAGGAGGCTATATTAGGTAGAAATCCTGCATGTAGCTTGGTTTGAGAGAAGGGGGGAAATGGAGATAGGGAGGAATATGTGACTATTTTTGTCCATCATCCAGATACTTATTGGTCATTTTATTACAGAGGTCACCTGCAAAGGTCAGCAGCTCAGCAAGTTGCGCTGAGCTGCAAAACATGCCCAGACTAAACCGAAACATTCATTCCTGCGTAAGCCAGACAATCTCACAACTATCAACTGTGAGCTGCAGCGTGGACAACGACTATCCTATTCTTGTGTTATGGACATGTTGATACTAGTCAGTTATGACACCTTTTATCAGTTCCAGAAAATGGCCTTGTTTTCCACATGTGCTGGGTTTTGATAGTGTACGTTTCAGTTCAAGACGTGAACCTTGCACATAAAGCAAGCTGCTGGAGCCCGTTCGCGTGCTGACCCCTGACACTGACACAGGACAGTGGCAGTGCAACCTGCATTACTCAAATTCCAGCCTTCACGGAGCTGTCATCAGCGTGCCTGGTGAATTAATGTCATTACACTGTCGCTCGAGGCTTGGCATGGTTGGTTCCCTCCTGCTTGGGAGAGGAAGCCACGGCAGAAAGTGAATATTATGGCTTGCTGATGGAAGGGAGGGACTAGCACTGCTGAGAGCTGATGGGATGTTTGTCTTCACGGGTTTCGTAAGTGGAAGTCCGCCCTCTCTGTTTAGTAGTGTAAGCCTTTGTATATTTGCGGCACTGTCTTTCTAGTGGTTGCTGCAATCTGTGCTAACTAGAGACTGATTTGACCGGTGTCATTCAAAGTGGTGTTGTGACACTTTCCAATTTCCACCAGGCATTATCTTGAACAAGAACAGTGAGGGTGCAACACTTTTTTTCCCCTCTTGGTATAAATGTATTTCTTTCCACCACCTTCCCCTCCAACTTTTTTTTTTTTCCCCAGGGCTTCTTGACATGAAACAAACTCTTGCTGCTAAAACTAGTGAATGGAGTCATGAATATATTTCTTGTCCTTGACAGCATTGGCACTCAGCAAACTGAATAACTGCTTAACTATGCAAGGGTACTCAGCGTCCTCAAATCAGCCTTTATATAACTTTGGGGAAATGGTTTTACTTACAGGCAGGTGGGAGAACTGCAAGAGCACCAAGGAGCAGGGAAGGAGGGAAAAGGGCATTACTTCTTGCTCCTCTGCGCCAAGCCAGTCCGCTGCCTCCTCTTCTCCTTGATGAAACACTGTGAGGAGCCACAGAGGAACCAGCCTCCAAAAAATGAGAACCAAATGACAAGAGACCCTGTTGGGGCAACACTGCCTCTCTTGTACTGGTCACATACAGTGTGGTCCCTTCCTAGCACTGGCAGTGGGCTCTCTGAACACCTCTCACACCTGCCCATTTCCTGATGTCAAGAAAGTAGAATCCTAGCTTAAAGATCAATATTTACACCCAAAGTGGCCTTGGGATTTTAAAGGATGCAACTTATTTTGAATTTTCTCCCTCTTACGCCCACTTTGATTTAAGCTGGTGGTGGAAGCACTGAAAGTCTGAGAGAACAGTGTGTGGCTTTCACAACAAGCCTCATCCTGCAAAATCAGCAAGTAACAGAAATCTTGCCTGATATAGGGAGCTGTCAGGGTTGCCTGGATAAGTTAGGACAAGCATCCAGTAATGATCAGAACTTGAGAATGGCAAGATCTCCTAGGCAAGCATTTACTGTGTGACTAAGCAGCTCAGAAAAAGCTCAGTACAAAAGCTATAAGACTGATTAATATTACCACACAATAACGCTGTATATGACATTACCCGATGGGCAACCTCTCTGAATATTTTTTGTTGCATTATTTGTTCATTTGCGTTGTGGATATCTAAATCAATAAGACCGGATTCCTAACTCTTAATCTTCCTTTTAAATATAATTAGATCAAGTCATGTTCCATATAAATGCAAGTTAAATAATTTGGATTAAATAAAGAGAAGAGCCTGAGATGCACTGAAAAATACATGAGCAGGTAATTTCTGCTCTTGTATCTATTGCACACATATGCAGACCTGCACTGTAAGCACGTGCTGCCTGGCAAATTGTTTCTTTGGCTTTACCATTATGGTAACTGCACACAGGAAGGAAAAAACAACATATATGGTGCACTGACCTTTGTTAAACGGTCGTTTATTTGACTCTTTCTCCTAGTATCTTAATAAGTCGCAAGTACAAAGTACTCTCTCTCTCTCTTTTTCTTTCTCTTTTTTGCCAGCCATCTAAGACTCTCCAAAGGCAAAACAAAACCACTTCCTGAGGGAGCAGTGGTAGAGGGGAAGGCTTTGCAGGGGGAGCTGATGGTGCACTGTACGGAGCAAATCAGGTGTGTTCTTGCAAGGACCCAGGGACTTCCCGGTGGAATAGGGAAGGACAGGGTTTCGGTGCCAGGAGCGGCGCAGGCCTGGCAGTGTGGCAGAGCTGTCCAGCAGGCTTCTCCAGATCTGTAAGCTCAGGTGTCTCCGGGCGTGCACATGGCAGCTCTTGTTATCTCACAGCAGTGACATTCTGTGCCTTTCGCACTTGATTTTTGTTCCCAGGGAAAAGTACTCCAAAATTCAGTGTGTCAGGGCAAAACTGTGCCCGCTTGTAAATGGGTCTGTGCAAAAATGGTGCTCTGTCTGTGTGCTGCTCCGTCTTGCTGCTTTGGCGACTTGGGATACAATGTAGCATCTCCTGAACTTTTACATCCACAAGTCCTTTCTCAGGCTCCCATTTTATTTAAGATAACTTCTGCCTGAGCCTCTTTTTGCCATGAAGTCTGTAGAAACACGTAATGTTTGCATGGAAAGTCCTTTACTCAAAGAGAATTTTTGATCGATGACAAATCAGAAGCTACTGTTCTTGGCCTGGGATAGCTGAGAAATGTGGAAGGGGCTGAACAGTGTGTCTGTGTTTATGTTCCAGGGAAGAGGCCCATCTGGACTTGCTCTGCCTTGTGCCTTGCTCTTTAGAGGTCTGTTTGCAAAATGACAACTTTCTTTCACAATGACAATTACTTTTGAAACAAGCAGTCATGCTTAGCAGTCATCGCCTGATTGCCAATATTTACCTTGCTTCATTACATTACTGTAAACTTTGGTTGGCTATCAGAGCCAGTTGATGACTCTGGCAATTTGGAATCTGAAGGGCTCTTATGAAATTAAACACCGCCTTTGCGTGCCATCCGAGCCTCTGGATGGGCAAGTGAAAATAAATGTTCCAAAGGTTGTACTTTATATAGCCACAGACTTGACCTCTAAGTGCCTTAAAAGGGCTCACATACTTAAAGGTGCATTACCAGGCCTTACACTAATTCACTGTGATAGCTAAAGTGCTTTGTGTATACCACAAGAGACCAGAAGCCCTTGAGGATCCTTTAGAGCAGAGCATGTGGGCAGTTAACATTATTCAGCTAGAATTTTGTATTTGCAGCCAGTCATGAGTGAAAGTAGGGGTAGACTATTTGCATATTGTTTTGGTATAAAGCTTGAAAAATGCTTCCATATGTGTAAGTCATGTAACTTCATCCTGTGTGTTTTTTAGATGCCTGGAAAACCCTAAATAAGACAGGGCCTTTTCTTGGGTTTTTTGTTTTTTGTTTTTTTTTCACTGAGAATTTCTTGGGAGCATTCATTCCTCCCTCTCTTTAAGTTTGCTGGTCTAAGCAGGAATACTTGAGACTGATTTTAATTCTTAACTAGATGGACATGATTTATTAATTCACATTTGAAATAACAATTGCAGTCGGAAGGAATCAGCTGAAAGCCTTAATTACATTGGAAAATATGTTTCAGTGTAGCATGGCCCCATCCAGATTTCAGAATACATAATTATCATCATTTTTTAATTTTTATGTTTGAAAAATTGTGATGGAGACCAGACTCTGCTGGCTACCCTCACTGCTTCAAAGCAATGCCTAAATCAGAAGTGAGTCTTTAAATAGATCGTTTTCTTACTTGCTTGTTAGTGCCCAACCACATATGTAGACTTATTGTACAAGGTTTGGCCTAAGCATTTTCAGTATTATTTTTACATCAGAGCCAACTAGCAGTTTCTGTGGCCAATTCCAAGGAAAAAAAAAAAGATGTTAAACTGTGAATGTGCACTGGCATCTGAGCTGAGATTAGGTAATTTGGGATCACTCCACAGAAATCACATATGGGCTTTGGGGACTGGGAATTCATTCCTGTTCAAACAGTGACCAAATGGGGAATGGGGGAAGCAAGATCAAGGTAATTATTATAATAAAAAAAAAAGAAAGAAAAAAACAACCCCAAAACCTTCCTGAAAAGAAAAATTGCACCACAGAAGAGGAGAGAAAAAATAAAGTCCTCTTACTTTTATCTGTAAAAAACATGAAAGCTGAGAGAGAGGTTGGCCCATGTGAGCCAAATGAAGTAAAGCATGAGCACTTCTTGCTGTGGTTGCAATTCCAGTCAACGTTCTCAGTTTCTTAAGACTTTTGAGTCTTTTCCCTAAGCTTCATCCTGTGTCTGGTTTTCTTCGCTCTGCATCTGTTGCTTTCCAACCATCTTTTATCTTCTTCATGGGCCCATCCACTCACCCCATTTTCTAGATTAATTTCTAGTTAAATTTACTGTAAAACTGGTACCAGTTAAGGCAAACTGCTGTAAAGTGAGTTGATCATTTTTTGTTTTTGAATGTGAGAAATATAGAAAACCTGTGCAAAGTTCACTTCAAGATGTGGGATAAAAAGAAAACACAAAATTGTTCTAAGTCCTGGCTGGTTCAGAGCTGTCATTTGGCCAAGAACTGCTTGACCCCTTGGTTTGGCTTTGGACACGAAACCAAGGCTGAGGGGTGCGAGGAACCAGTGTGCTCCATGGCACCCAGCAGGACTCACATGCCATTTTAGTTACAAGCATGGACACTGTATGACTGAAGTAGGGCCCACAGGAGCCAGCCTGCCAGGTAGAAAAGCTAGGAGAAGGTCCTGGTGGCTGGCTAGGCTGAGGCCCTGTGTCATGCCTTACCCTGGGGCCTCTTGCAACCTTGCTGTGCCAGTAATTTTGATGTCAAGATATGACCTCCTGGAGAAAAACCTGCCTCTGAGAACTACAGAACGGTGAGGTGCTGAATAATGAGTTACTAAGTCTATTCATCCAGCATAAAATACTAGATAAGGTGTGAGTTGGCTTATGGGAGCGCAGTAGGACTGGCAACAGGGTAGCCCGGTCCCTTAGTGTCCTGCTCTCAGTGAAAATGACTGCATGGTGTCATTTAATGTTTGGGCATGAAAATGGCAGAGCTCTAGGACAAGGAGCTGTCTCATTCTTAGTTAGCTTTGGCTGCTCATCTGTGAGCAGTGGGACCTTGTCTCAACCCAGTCTCAACCTTGTGGTCGCAGCAGAGAGGAGATGTGAAACAAAATGTGATAGATGGTCATACATGGTACTGCAGAAGATGGAGGGAGAGGGCTGAAGTGGAAGAAGGAGGGCTGAAGGAGCTCGTAGTTCGGCTTGTATATCCTCATCTGGATAGGGATAACATCCTAAACCCAAAACTTCAGTTAGAAGAGGAGAGGATTGTGGGGCTCATCAGTTTCAGGCCAGAGAAGATATGGACTGGTATGTGAGAAACACCACGAAAGCCACAAGGTTGTTTTCTTGTTCTAAACACAGGTTGCAATAGTGCTGTCAGGTGCTGGAAAAATGCTAATACTTTTTACTGGCAAGACTCTGCTGTATGAGATGTCTTAAGGAAAGTGCAGCTTTCCCGTGTGAAGGCTACACATAACAGAGGCAGAGGCGGGCTCCATGGATGACATTTCTCTGCTGGTATAAATTTGATTTTGAAGCCGGGCAATCTGCCATAACCGGGACTGCTCACAGACCCTTCCCCAGGACTGTGACTTTAGACTTTGCCAGGTGTGTGAATGTGCGAGGAGAAATAACTGGGTTTTGCACCATACCTACCAGCCTGTGGATAAAGAGTACAGTTCGCTTACCTATCTAGGGAAAATAGATTAACAAATGCTGAAAATATATGTTTCCCCTCAACAAGGGGCTCTTCCCATGCTTTTCCTGAAACAGAGTGTTTTGAAATCTTACACAGAAGTGCAGGAGTAATCAGTTAGAATGGGGAGAAGGAAATGCCATCACTTCAACTACTCGCAGTGTCCTTGACTAATGTTGAAAGCTTTTGCCTTTTCTCTCCAAACTTGATGGAACTTCTTACACCTCTATGAATGCAGAAATGTACTTCTGAAGTAAAACACGGTAAGTGCTCTTCAGAAGTCGTTGTTAAAATACAGAGGAGGATCCATCTTTTATTCTGAGCCCTTCTTTCAGATGTGCACAACTCTTCAAACATTTTTATAGGGAATCAGTGTGGTGGAAAGCCCTTTGTGGTTATAGCTTAGCTGATGAAATAATTCCACTTATTTTTGCCTCTGAAAGATGGAAATGATACTGTTTATCTATGCCCTTCCTTAGCAGCTTGTGCCCAGTGTAGCATTCTCACTATTGAAACCCAAGCCTTCATGACACATCTGCATTAACTCTTCAGCTCTTCCAGAAAAATAGTCATCTTTTCTCTCCTCCCCGGGTGTATTCAGGGCCACTGCCTGTTGGCTGGCTGGCAAGCCTGAACCAGGTGTGATATGGCCTAATTTTGTATGTGGTGCTTATTCAAACCTGTGTCTTCTTAGAGCTGGGAGATACCGTCAAACACCACCAACAGGCCCTTGACCTTTCTGTAACTTGGAAATGGATGCTTTTCTTAAAAGGTTTGTGAATGTTTACAGGAAAAGGCAACAGGAGAGCTAACAGGATAGCTCTATCTGGTAAATTCACTTCTGTCCCTTCAACTGACTAGCGATAAATAAGGCAAACGCAAGGCTGTTTGTCAAACTAAAAGAGCAAAAGAACAATCTTTTCTCCTCTTGGCATGGCTTCTGACTATGTTTGCTGTCTGCCAGCATGGCTGTGAGTTACAGCACTCTGGGTCATTATTACATACATGGTGCCAGTGAGGGCAAGAATAACCCCAGAAAGAGTCTATTTTCTGCTGCTGAACAAGTCTTGTTATCTTCTTTAATAAATCCAACTACCTGATGTTTAAGAATGACTTGAGCTACATTCAAACTGTTTGTCCATCCATAAACTTTGTCCATCCTTTCCCAGCAATAACACTGGTTAAATATACACACACACACACGCACACAAACACAAACATATAAATATGAAGATACTGTAAATAGCAAGCTCATCATCTGTCTGCTTGAGAAAAGCAGGACAAAGCTCTGGGCAAATTGCGAAGGAAGGAAGGGAGTCGAGACTCATCTGAAAAGGGGAGACAGATTCAGCAAGCAGCGCAGCTCGGTTGTTTTGGAAACACTGGGTTTCCGAAAGCAGAGAGCATTATTGCTTTAGGATCTGATTTTGTTCTGAATGTTTGAGTACTAAATGAAGGGTAACACCACAACAAGAACAAAGTAAGAATTGTTGGTGCAAAAATCATATCCTTGTCTGGCCCCAGCAGTGAAGTTTCTCAGTAGTAAGCACCTCTGCATTTATCCTCCTTGCTCCCCGCAGTGAAAGAGGTTTATTTTTATTCCCATTTTTTTGATAGGAAACTGAGAATCAGTGAGACGATAATTTGGACTTTCAAAGAGTTCCGTTTAAATAACTAGATATAGAAAAGGGCAGTACGCCAGGAAAAAAGGTCTTCTGAAAACATTTCTGCAAACATCAGGAGGGAGCCAAATGCTTTCTGCTCTGCTGGCCCTCCTGGGAAGGACATTTTCTGCAAACCTGGCCTTAATTGGTGCTGAGCACTGGAAAATTCTGGTCCTCTACCCAGCATTATGGCAGTAAGGGTCATCTTGGTGTATCCCAAGCTGATATCTGTCGCATTACACCGTCCATCCTCTAATTCAGTCTTTGCCATGGCTGTACATGCCCAATTTTATTTTGTTTTATTTGTAAAGAATGAATTCAGGGGGGAAAAAATATTCTCCCAACACATTTATTTTTATCCTGTTTTTTTTTTCCCTCCTTCTCATCTTTCAACCTGGGATTTACAGTAGCCTGGCCCTTCCTACCCCCTTCCAAAATGCACCGAAAAGGAGCCATCTGTGGGTTCCCTCTGCTGATATCTTTTCGAAAGACCTTGTAAACTGACATTAATTGTTTTGACTGCGTGCACCTATTCGTTATGACACACTGCTGCCCAACTCTCTTGCCTTTTTTTTTTCCCTTTCTTGAAGTAGTAATCTTGCACGATGCTCAAATATTTGTATACTGTCAGCTCAGAGGGAGTCAGCTCAGAAGCCTTCCTGCTGTCAGCGCCCTAAAAGCAGAGGTGTTCAGTAGTCATTTCAGTGTAAGGAACACATTTCATACTTATCAGACGATTTCTTGTGTACAGATGGGACCCACCCATACCACATTATAGAAATTAGCTCCTCTCCGGATTCCTTTTGATGTAGCCTGGCTTGGTTGTAGAAGAGTTGAGCACATCACCTTCAGAGTTATCTTTGCTGATGTATGAGTTGTTGACTGCACCTGCGAGGAGCTGAAATTCAAGGCTGCACATTTTGTTCTCCAACAAAGCCATGAAAATCTGATGGACTTGCTGGGCAATATTAAATCCCAAGCAAAAGCTTTATAAAAGCTGCTTCAGAACACTATCAAATTATTAGTATTCTTTTCATAATACAGATGGTGTCTCATTTTATTGAAAGAAAAAAAAGAAAGTGAGAGAGTTTTTTTTCCAGCCCTCTTGGGAATTATTTTATTGAAAATATCAAAACTGGGAAAATTTCTCCAGTGCCAGGGGTCAGAATCTTTGACTAGTTTATTGTAATGTGAACATATAAAAATTCACTCAGTGCTCATTCCTTGCCTTTTATTTAATGTACGATCCAGGTAGTTCCACTTTGAATCTTTACATTACTGTCCCTAGCACTGAGCATTTGTTTTTAGTGTCTTAAATTTCTTCCATGAATTCTGAAGAAGGGAGAACTTTAGGAAAAATGCTGTTGGCCTAATATGTTTTGATGTACTATTATCAATAAAACAAAATTTTGTTATTCCACCTGACACTGAAAAAACAAGTGCTATTTATTTCTTCTGGGTAGCTCTCACATAAGTATACTTCTTCTCTGTAATATCTCCAATTAAAAATAGCATTTTCTAACTAGTTCCCTGTGAATCATATCTGCATACCTTAATGTTTAAGTGTTTAATATTTTAATTTCTGTTAATACAGAATAGTAAATGCTGCTGAAAGCCAGATGAAGTAAGAACTATGACAAGTAGCAAAGTTATGTTTCTCTCTGTGTATCAATGTCATCGTCACCAGGTAGTATCAATATAAGGACCAGCCAAGTCATAATTTCAATACAACTGTTTTTTTTCAATGATTGCTAAGGGCAGAATTTGCCATGCAGGCCCTTTATGGTGATAATGATTCATGAGAAGAAAAGAAATCAGTCTGATTCTCACATCACCCATGGCATTTTTTTGGACTGACAGTTAAAATATTTTTTTTACTTATAAACAGATTGTATGTAATCTCTAAAGTCAGGTAAAGGTGACAAATATGGAACCTCCATGGTTATATTTGTCAGTCATCTTTTGTCATAAAACTGGGGTGTATCACCAAAGATAGCCTTGTTGCCTCCATGTTTTTGCCTTTTTCTTCTACAAGGAGGCAAGTTTACCCGAGGTGTGTATTTGAACGCTGGAAAGGTTTGTGTCCAGATCTGAACTTGGCAGTAACTCTGAAGTGCCGGATGAAAATCTTGATTTGGAACAACTCTGCTGAATAAAAGCTTGGCTCTTCTTCAGGTTGGCATTACTATTTTAGGCTATGTAGGCTGATATTGTAATACTTATAAATTCCTAAGAAATGACAGCTAAGGAAAGTATTGTATTGGTGTTTCGAGGCAGACTTTAGAAGCAGGAATGCCTTTGTCTGAGATCATACATAGCATCATGTGTAAGTGCTTCTTGTGTTCTCTGTCAAGGGGTTATAAAGTCTCCATCCAAGCAGTTGAGAATGCAGAAATATTGCTGAAGCAAAGGGGAATTTGTTTCGCAGGACTGCAGTATGCACCTCCAAGATCTAGGATGAGAAAAAAACACCATCGAGATGTCTTTGATTGCTTTAACCCTTCTGTCCTCCACACTGATCCAGCCCCTGTAGCCAGCTCTCTTGCTTCCAGCTGAGATTCCTGTCTCTTTCCAAACAGCCCATCTGAAGTAATCAGGGGACTGAAGTTTTCCTGAGTCCAGGGGCATCTTACCTCATGCATGGTCTAAAACACAATGAAACAAAGGAAGAAAATCACAGTGTAAATTCAGGCCAGTGCTTGTTGCTCTGTTTCTGACTATGCAATCCGTATTGTGTGAATAAATTTAGTTCTGAGTGTTTAATCTGACACCTTTTGCAAGCAATACACTCACTCAAAACACCATCAAAGAATAAACACTACGAGTCTCTTTTAGATATTTGATTGGGTAGCTAATTCACAAATGATTGACTACTCAAGTAGGGAGAGCATATGGAGGCTCTGTGAGCGATTGTCAACACTAGGAAAGTAGGCAGGCAAGCCAATTGTTAAGAGCTGAAAACAATAGCGAACAAGAAAGTCCTTGAAGGAATGTGGCACTGGGTCTGCTCTAAGCATGAATTTATGAAAACGCGTGGCAAAAACAAAAGAAGATGGCAGCATCCTTTCCTATATATGCTCCTCATTGTTGGTTATTATTATTCCAATTTTTGACACTTGAATGAAATGTGGTATAATTGGGCTTCATAGCTGCTGCTTCAGGCGACATCAATTGCCTTTTTTAAAAATGATGATGGCGTTGAGGGAGACTCTTTTTTTCCTTTTATGTTTTGAAGTTGCTGTACTCTCGGTGCCACTCGTACAATACACGAAAGGGGCATTGTACTCCTGGGAGGGTCTGCAAGGCTGGGGACTGAGCCCGTGAAGAAATATGAGATGGAGAAGAAAGGAAAAGTAAACATACTGTAGGATGTTACGCAAAAGCTAATCCCAAGATATCCCTTCTTCTTTTTCCTCTCTGGGTTTTCCTTATTGATAACTCAAGCATTTCACTTCCTTCCCCGTAGCATGCAGAGCGTATAACATTACAGGTGCACGCAAGAAAACTCCATTCCCTGCCCTTCTTTGCTTTGATTCAGTAATCAATTCTGTCAAGTCTGAAGGACTTTAAGCTGTCATGAAAGGAAAATCATTCCTTAAACTGTGTTTATTTCTGCTACAAAAAAACACCTCTGCTTCTTTTGTTTGTATTGATAGGTATACTGCAGGATTTGGTTGGCTTATTTTGGTTTGGGGAGGAAATAAGACTAGAAGCATTATGTCATTATGTTTTTCAAAGTTGGGTTCAGCAGGGAAAGGGAAGATGTATTCAGCATTCTGCTTTTGCTTTGAGAAGTAATTCTTTGGGAGGTAGAACAAATCTTTAAAAAATAACGCTGAAAATGCTCTAATGAATAACAGGAATGAACAAACCTACTGGGGGGCTGAATCCTCTGTGGGGGATAGATCCCACAGGGTGTGTGTTAAATATCACATCATGCTCCCCTGCTTCCCGCTCCTCCCTGGCTCCGCCAGAACAGGGCTGGCTTCACCCCAGCCTGGAGCTGCATTTTATTTCAGCGTCCCTGAGGAAACTTCAGCACCCAGACCCTGCGGGGGAGCACTGCCCTCACAGCCTGTCCCCACGGCTGCATCTCCAGCATTAGGGCTTGGGTGGTGATCTGGAGCTGAAAAAAATAGTGAATTCCCTGGCTACAGGGTAAACCAGTCTTTTTCTAGCTCGGTGTTGCCTGAACGACAGGTGGAACGGGTGCAGGAGGAAGGAAGGGGAATGGGTTTAGCCATGTCCCTATAGCTTTAAAACCGAAATATTTGTGTATCTTGAAGGCAGTTTCCCTCCAGACCAAAGGTCTGGATCCAAACAGCCCCAAGTGAAGGACCATCTGTACTGTAGCTCTGCTGCAGCCGATTCATGGAAAAACTGCCAAAGGATGCCCAGGATGTAACCCTTCTGCCAGGTGCCGTCAGCAGCAGTGAATGCTGGGGTAAGATATCAGGAGGTTCCTCCTAAAATTAGCAAATGCACTGACTTGCTCAGATCCCTGTGTGAGCTAAACATCTCCCCTGGGTGCCCTCAGCCAGCCAAGTTTCCTCTTTTGCAAGGCCTAATCTGTGCATAAAGCAAAAAACATTACTGAGAGAAAAGGAGCATAAATGGAGAAACACAACCACAGTAACGAAAATGTCAGTTTGTAAAGTTACAGCTTGTAAACAAGTGTGTAAACTCCCCCTCCTTCCCACGCACACACACACATACACACGTGCACTGTATTTTGGACAGCAATCCTTCTCCTCGCTTCTCTTACCCTCTGGGATGAGTGTTCAGTGCGTATTGTCCCTTTAATCTTTCTTTTTCCTTCTTGCCGGCCCCTTCCCTTAGGCCCCCCACCAGGATTTATTGACGTTGGGTAGTGAAGATGTTGTCTCTCTACCGCAAGGTCAGACTTGCATCTTTCTGCTCGTACTCGGCCATACTGATGACAGGTATGGTAGTGCTGGTAGAGCTGTGTTTTCCTCTTCTCCCGGTGTCCACTGCTGACCTCTGATTCTCGCCAAAATGCCCAACTTCGATTTTAAGGCTGTGCCAGCCACTGGAGTCCATTTTTTCTTCCTCTTCATCTTAGTCCGCTCCCATGGTGCGGGTCCCTTGCGAGAGCTGCGCTATTGCCAGTGCCCGACGCAGAGTTGGGGGCTGCCTGTGCGCGCGGAGCCGCAGCAGCGCAAACACGGAGCATGGTGCTCTGATATTGGCGGGCAACACTTGTGACTCTGTTGTCTTCAAACATAAATCTCAGCGTAATTTTTAAGCGTAGACACTTAACTGCTTGTGATTTAGAATCCTAAGCAAACCTAAAATATTCTTTTTAATGAAATCGTTGTGGTTAACCTTTAACTCCTGCCAGTTCACAGAATCCTTTACAAGAAAGGGCAGGAAATCAATAGCTCTCAAAAGCAAAAGCAACAGCCCTAGCATCAGCGCATGCCATATCATGCTAGTGTGCCAGTGCAGAAGAAGCAGGAGATGACACGGAATAGCCATTCTCTGTCTGGATTACTTCTGCTTTACAACCTGGCTCGTAAGAAATCCTCTAAGGAAAAGGGAGGATGAAGGTTAGTTTCACCACCAAGCCATTGGCAGGGAAACATGGGGCAAGTGGTATTTGTCCATACAGGTGTCCCCAAACCCATTCAGGCTCGGAGAGCTCATTAGTGTGAGTATGGCAAGCAGGATTTTGACCTGATTTGGTGTTGTGCTGGTCCTGAAATTTGTTGTTATTTTTGTCACTCTGTTACAAGTTACTATAAAACAGGAGAGATGTAAAATTAACCTAGCCTCTCATCAGCCTCAACTTCTGTCTCTGTGCAAACAAGCAAACAAAAAAATCCTCCTGCTTTGAGTAAGTTTTCCTTTGTTCAGCTTTTCCATGCTTTTGTCTTAGAAGGTTGGACACAAGGTCATTCACTAACCATTTCATGTGGATACAGAAAGTCAGTTCAGGTCTTCTCCCCCTCCCCTCAATTCATATGAAGTCTCTGCTGTGCAGTAATGGGGCTGAAAACACAGTCCTCAAAGTAAAAAAAAAAAGGCCTTTCTGTGGACACGGGATATTGCTGTAAAGCTGAGGAAGCATCTGAAAGAGTTTTGTGGACTTGCTGTGAGGAGGTTAGGTGTATGTGCAATACGGCCAGCAAGCTCATGCTAAAGTGTTGCCTTCCTGTTGGCAGGATGTCTGGATTTCTGTCGTTCCAAAGGAGTGCTGGGAGAGGATGTCCTAGATTTATGCAACACAAAATGTCAAATATTACTTAGGCAGTGAGTTACTCTGAGTTTGTTCCCTGTTAACCAGAAGCTGGGGAAGGGGTTATAAGTTCTTCCACTGTCAATAGTTGCAGAAACTTCTGTTCAGCTTTTGCTTCTCCTTAAGGCCCAGCACCTGCTCCTTTTGGACCCCAGGGGAGGGCAGTTCAGAGTGGCTGTTACTCACAGATGTCAAAACCCCCATGAATATGTCACTCCCTGATGGTAACTATTGTGGTGGCAAGGCTCTACCCAAATATTGCCATGGTTATGGACTGTGAGATCACAGTCCATCTGAGTTGTTCTAGCTTCTGAAGCTGACTCCTCTGTGTCTTAGACAATTATTTAAATCTATATGCTCACTTTCCCTGTCTGTAAAAATGGGCTGACTTTCCTCACAGCATATTTGGAGAACAAATTAATAATGTCAGGCACACAAGAGGAAAAGTTTTTCAATGTGTATTTGCTCTGCAAAACTGTTCAATATTGTTATTATTTATTATGCTACAGACTCATCACTCTCAGCTCCCTTCTGCCAAAAGCTACTTTGAAAGATGGCTAAGTTGCACAAAAATTATGTTCCTTCAATTTTCTTTGTGGGAAGGTTTTAAATGTGGTTTTGGGGGGGATTGTTTTCATGAGGATGCTGTGGTGATGAAATGGGTTTGAAAAGCTGGAATCAGGGAAAATAACTTCTAACTTAAAATTCAGATTGCTTTATTACCAAATTTCTTCTCAAAGAAAAAGCACACGTACTTCAGAGTATAAACAATCCCCTGTGTGCTTTTATACCAGTTAGATTTTCTGTCTATGCTGTCTCTCCCTCCACATTGATACTGCAAGCATAAAAGATAGAGAGAGATGTGAATAGTCCTAGTTACTGTTTGTGAATACTGTGTATGATGTAGCTGATAGATACCAACTTTGCTCCTGTCTCACTCTCTACTTCCAGAGACTTTCCATCTGGTGCAGCTTGTGCTGTACGCTCCCTCAGGTTTATGTGAAAACTACTGCGAAAGCAGAGTCATTGATTTTTGTAGGTTTAGTGCCAGAGCAATTTTAGATGGCACAAGGCTGATTTCCTTGACTTTCGCTTTCCTGCTCCTGATACTTCTGTGTCAAACTCAACACCTTTCCCAACACTAGCCTCCTCCTCATAATAACAAAGTACTCAGCACCTCCTCCTCCTCCCTAGCATTGTCAGCAGGAGCCGTGGAGGGTGCTACAGGCGGCTGTATTTGTTGTGACAGTGCCAGCTTTCAGAAGAATCTGCTGAGTTGGTGGGGGGTCTCTATGTGTTTCTGTTTCTAAATATAATGGTTTAATCCCTTTTGGGGGATATTTTACCACTGTGCATCTCTTAGAAATGGGAGTGGTAAGATTACAGCCTGAGCTTCAGATCAGCTCCTGTGTTACGATAGCTGTGGTGGTGAGGAATTTGATCTGCTGCAGATATCAGCAAATGACATGGAGGAAGCTTTCCATGTCTTCCAGTTAGTCTATGATAATGGAATAAGTAGTGGAGAGGTTATTTTCCCATACTATTGTAAAAGATCTGCTGAAGGCTCCATTTTGATTTTCCGTATGTGTCAATTTATCCTGGTAAAACTTCTAAGCTAATTTTCATGACCAAATCTGTGAGATCAGGATCAGACCCTGAAGCAGGGCCATATGAGTTCCCAGAAATGATGTTCACAAACTCAGTGAGAGGCTGGAGTGATCTGGCCTGAGTTCCGGGATATGGCTATAGAGAAGTTCTCACGTTTTATCTTTCAAGTGTTAGTACCACAAGGTGCCACGATTTATGATGTGGCACTGGAAACCCTGATTAATTGGCTTGCACCACCGATGTGCAGAAGGTGATGCGTGATGTGTTTTTCCCAGGCATTCTGTAAAACACAGTAGGCAGGGAATGGACTATTTGAGACTGAGGTTCAGACACTGGGACTGTCTGTTCAGCAAAAAGTGTTAAATCATTGCATTAGTCCTCTAACTTCTCCCTCATCCCACTTACGGGGCTTATCGCTCTTCACTGACTGCACAGGGAGATCAGAGTCCTAAACCTGTTCCTCTGAATGGTGTCAGGGTTACACCCCTCGAGCAAATGCCTTCAGTGAAATCTCTGTGGCGAGTGAGACCATTTACATATAGCAAGCAAGGCTATTTAGGTAGGTGCCAACCTGAAAGCTACTTATTTCTGAGCTCTTTGAGGACTCAGACCTTGCAAGATACCAAATGTAAGTGGATAAATGGCTTTTGCATATTAAGTCCAGTGGCCCATTCATATAGGTGACAGAAACGGTCATGAAAAATGGAGACTCTGCCCAACTTCCTTTGAAATAAAATTCTGCACCTTAAGCAGTGAATTTCCTGCGTTTATCTACATATAATTGTTTCTTTATGTTTTACAGCATGCCTACTCGATTAATGAGATTTTTTTCTTTCTTTTCCAAAAATGCGGGATATACAGTGAACTTAGCTTTAGAGATATGACTCCTTTTTGGGGGACTTTTATAAGTCCTAAGCTAAAAAAACCCACCTGCTCTCTAATTATATATTGCTACTGTACTCATGGCTGGGGTAGAGATGCAGGGAGAGAGAGACTGTATCAGGGAGTACATTGCTGTTGCTTATATGCTAAATGAACATGACATTATCTTTGAACTTGAAACCACTTCTTTGAATAACTACATTTTTTACATGGCACAACAATATGCCACAGCTTATAATAACAATACATCTGCAGAGGGAACTCAAGTTTAGCCTCTTGTTGAATATGCCTGTTTATCAGTTTTCTTGTACAGGGATGAAACCTGTGGTGGTCCTTCCCAAAATCAGAGTGAAAGCATTTGCTGTCATGGGAATTATGGGCAGCTCTCTGACTGCGAGGGGAATTAGGGAGGGGGAGGACTTATAAGGGGGAAGGCTGCAGCTCAAAACTCAGCATTTTTGAGGCCCGTGGCCTGCAGCAGGTGCGGCTCTGTACCTGGCAGTGCAAAGAACATGCGACCGAGGGATCTGCCAGTTCTTCCTGCTGAAGTTTAATGGCAATAGAGTCTATTCTAGTTTTGAGCTTGGACTGTTCTTCCTCCTGACTTCCACACTCCTGTGCTTTTGACAGTTTCTGGTCTGATCATCTGTATGAACTCCTTAGAGAGAACCATACAAGTTGAGCCAGAGGACATACGTCTTTTGCTCTCTCCTTTTACGCACTGGAAGGATGTTACTTTGAAAGTCACACTGTACAACAGCCATTTCAGAGGGTCACTCTCAGCTTCTCTGCAAGCAGAAGAATGCTTTACATGCAATTTAATATAAAACAATGTTGTTTCTTGAATTAAATTTTTTAATCCCATTTTTTGAGAGAAAAGCCTTTTTCATAAGTTTAGAAACAAGGAGGCAGAAATTCTGGGATTTGTTTTTTTTGGATATGAATTTCTTCAGTCTCTTTGTATTGCTCATTTAACTGTTCTGTCTTTATACTTCCTTTCCATGGAATGGGGATAGCACTTACTTGTCTCTGCAAGGTTTTGGGGGATGTCATGTAATCTTAAACTTGGCATTACCCCCTGGTTTTTGCAGCTGAAGATGGCTTCTTCTTTTTAGTAGTAGTCCTTCACATTTCACACGGTGAGCTATGTTTTCACTCTCCAAGGGAAATTGCCTAGAATTCACAAACCAGAGTTGAATGGAAAAAAGGGACAGAGAAATTATGAAGAATGGAAAGCTTGACCAAATAGGCCAGGCACATGCACTGTGTTTTTCTTTCACATTTCAATCATGAGTCACTCTGCGGTCCTCCTTTCCCGATGAGCTGACTGAGGCAGAAAGAAGAAAAGTAACTCTGATCACATAATAAGCTAGAACTTGAACAGGAATCCAATTAGCTCTTTTGTTTTAACGTTAAACTACGTTGCCTTGACCTCAGCCCACAGGTAGTGTTAATGTCCATGGCTATTGTCAGGCAGTTGTATGAATGTGTTACAAAATTAAATAATGTGGCATTGTGCTGTATGACTAGCACTTACGTGCTAAATTATCACAGCTCTCCCTGACCTTGGCAGCATCATAGGGTTCATATTTTCAGAAAGATGAATTGTTCTCAGAACAACTTCTTCAATGTTTTAACCACGCACACTTTTCTTTAACCTTATGGACACACAGTTTCTACCTCCTTGTACTGTTATGATTTTAAAAACACTGGTCCCAATACAATGCCAACTGAAGTCAATAAAAGGACTCTTACTGACTTCTGTGCTCTTGTACTTTATACTCAAATGAAACTACAGGATTGGGGCCTAAAATAGGAGAAAAAGATGAGGTGTACAGCTTTATGGACTTTAAGAGAAAATCTTGCAGTCAGCTTTTAGAGTCCTGTGCCACTCTTTTGCAGAGTCTGAGCGCAACAGGGCAGGGCGCAGTGAATCTCTTTCAAGACCATCTTGTAGTATTTGTTTAATGCTGTCAAGGCGTGCTCATAGTTCAGTCTGAGAGCAAGAATGAAGGACAAGTTTGCATGTTTTCTCAAATGAATATTAAGACCATATCCAGAGTGACTCTTGTGGAACCAGAGTTAGTGGAGAGTATACAAGGTAGAGACACTTTGTATACTGCCTGCTACTAACAGCTACCGATGGTATTATTCCCCAGACGATATATTAAGTCAAACTTGGCACTGGGTGATTTGAATCACTCATTGCTCTAACTTAGATGCCAGGGTAAAGGGCAACTCCTGCTTTTCAGACCACCTGCCAGGTCCTATGCAATACTCAGGGTGCTTCTCCTTGCAGGAGATTTATTACTGGTAGCAGGTACCGAAGCCCTACAGGCATCAGGAGTGTCAATACTAGCAGGGTAAAATTTGCAGCAGCTGCTCTATCACAAATTTCCCATGAATCAAGCGGTCCCGTGGACTTTACTGGAACTAAGGGCTCACTTTTATATTGCATAATGCTTGTAGCAAGTACGTTTCAGCTCTGCTGTATAATGTACCAAAGTAGCAACTTTGATTTGTTCTGATGAGTTACTTTGTCCAAAGTT
The DNA here is from genome assembly GCF_036417845.1 of Apteryx mantelli. Taxonomy (NCBI): domain Eukaryota; kingdom Metazoa; phylum Chordata; class Aves; order Apterygiformes; family Apterygidae; genus Apteryx; species Apteryx mantelli. Next base: position 15,186,564 of record NC_089980.1, on the reverse strand, counting down.
TGGACATCCACGTTCAAAATTGCCTTGTACTAGACCTTGACTGCATGGGCAAGCCATATTCTGAAAGAAAATAATTTGCAGACCAGCTGCACCTTTGGGCTCTGGGTTCCTACAGGGAGTAGGAAGTAGGAGTTCCTGCTTATCCAAGGGGGCTGGTCATGGACTAGAGAGCTTTCCAGTGCTTTATCCCCTATTCTTTCATAAGCCCAGATGAAATGTCCATAACTAGGGCACATAGGTGCTAAGGAATCAAAAATACTGTAGTATTTTAAATAATGATAATAATAATAATTGGCCTGCTATGCACAATTCTGCTCTCTGCATCTCAAGAAGGATGTAGTGGAGTTAGAAAAGGTGCAAAGAAAGGCAACTGAAGCAGTTAAAGGGATGGAGCAGCCACATTTATGAGGGGACACTAAAGAAGCTGGGACTCTTCAATCCAAAGAGCAAAAGGCTGAGAAGAGGAAGTGGCTGGAGTTTACAAAACCAGTGGATGAGGTGAAAGCAGAAGGATTATTTATCAGTAGTACCAGAACAAGGAGGCACTCACTGTATCTGGTAAGAGGTTGAAAACAGGAAGGGACTTCAGTTCAAAGCAGTTAGTGAGCTTCTGGGATGCAACAGGCAGCTGTGGGAGCACATCGTATCCGCAAGAAGGGAGTGGACAAATTCACAGACAGCTGATCCATAAGCTGGTACTGAGGGGAATAAGCACAGACACCTGTAGCATGTACCCTGCAACATCCCTAATCCAATGACCACAGGTGCTGTGGGAATACGAGGGGCATGGATCACAGGTAGTGAGCAGACTCGTGTGCTCTCCTGCCGCTCAGACACAGCACTAGGCCAGGCGGACGCGGACCTGATGGGGCAGCACATTTCTTACGCTCTGTGGCTGCTGCGATAATGTCCATGTAGGACTGAAGCGTGTTAGCAAAGCAGCCTGGGAACTGTTCTCTGCGTTCTCTACACCCAAGCTGTGATTAAATGATGAAAGACAAGGTCACTTTTTCAACCAGATAGTTTTGCTTTTTTTTTTTTTTTTAACAGACTGCATATTTAAATTATAGAACTCACTGCCACAAAATATAGTTGACACAGAGATTAGTAGGTTTAAAAAAAACAACAAGAAATAAGGTATTTGACATGCATGTACATACTGAGAATAATCTATGGGTATATATATTTACTTTTTTAAATGAAGGAATATAAACTGTGAGCCTGGGTTCATGTGCAAATAGTAACATGTGTGTGTTAAGAAACTCATGTCCCGGTAGGAAGTTAGGCTGTTACTGTTCATTATAGGGCTTCCTACACATTACTTTGAAGCAGCTCCTGCTGGCCACTGTCAAAATCAGAATGGATCATTGGTCTGACCCAGTGTAGCAATCCCTAGGTTTATATCTTTGTTAATTAAAAACTGCTTTTGACTGGCTGTCTCGTCAACAGAGAGATAAAAAAAGAAGAATCAAGTCATTTAAACAAATTATTAATACTTCATTAAAAACAGAGAAAAAGAGTGGAAAATGAAGACATAGTTGTAGCCTTTTCTTGAAGATAGTTTTCCAGTGCAGTGTAACATAACAGATTAACTGCAATGTTTATTCAGTGTGAAAAAGCAGTTCCAAGAGTCTCAGGTGCTTGCCAAGTCCATAATTGTACCTCCTTAAATACTTTCATTACTTGGAAGTACAATAAGAGAAGCAGAGACACATGCTTTCCATTTTCTTGTCAACAAAACACCTCCAAGACATTAAACTCTATTTTCTCCAGAAATTTGCAGCAAGTTTTCCCCCCGCCCCCATCTTGAAGAGGAGGGGAAGAAAGCCTCAGAGATGGTGGCAGAACAACATCTCCGTTGGAGGGTTTTCTACATGAGGAAAGACAGGGACTGAAGTGCAACTGTGAGAGTGACTTTTATTAAAGTTTCATTAAATTGCAGAGACCATTAAATGTTGCAGCATTTAAACACAGGTCTGCATTCTGTGTCCCATCAATACATAGAAAATAAAAGAGATGTTGTGCAGTGCAGCATTTGGTTGTATTGCTCTCATCACAGCAGAGCTAGGTTGAACCGGTTCAGAGATCCTTTAGTCCCCCGTTATGGCAAAGCCATCAGTCCTCATGTGTTGTGCTCCGTCACGATACAGACAGCTCAGAGACTGGCTCCTGTGCTAATGCCCCCATAATGTTTTAGCTGCCAAAAGAGCTTCGTGCTCCACTGTTACTTCTCTGTCTTCCCACTGACTGACCCACATTGGCCATGATCAAATACTTTCTGTACCCACCATCAGCTTTCAGCCTCTCCCCAAAGCTATTAAATGCTGTCCAAAAATATCCAACTCTTCCAGATTTCCTACCCTCCTTCTTCTGTAGTTTTTCTTAGCCTAACTAGCTTTTTCTTCAAAATGGTAGCGGCCAAATTGCTGTGCTCTGCTGATGGGCTTGGATGGCCTCCTGGCTAAGGTAGCAGCGAGACCCCAAAGTCTTTGCAGTGTATAGCTGTGAAGGCCAGAAGAGACTGTTTGGCTAGCTCTAGTCTGTCCTGTGCAAGACAGGGTATATAATTTCAGCCATTTCTTGCAGTATTGAACCCAGAAACTTGTGCTTGTTCCCATTTTTTTCCCAGTGCTGATGACTTTATAGCATTTTAAAATGTGAATTCTTAGGGCAATCCAGCTGTTTAGCTTATGCGACACCTATTTCTAGCAGACATTGAGCTGCCCTGTCTCTTTTTAGACAGGTGAGAAACAGTTTGACATCAGCTGTGTTAGCTGTGATGCTGCTGCAGACCTGAACATAGTTTCTTCTGGTCTCTGCTGATCATTAACCCTCAATGAGCATCGTGGTCATTAGCGTAACTCTCAGCTATCAAACAGTGCACTATGTCTCTTCTCTTCTGGCTTTGCCTTCTATTTCATTAACTGAGAAGAAAAAAGCAAGAACGCTCCCATAGCAAGAGCAAATGCCTTTCTTCAGCCTTGTTCTAATGGCCCGGTGAGAAGCCATCATTCTGCCCTAGCCCTCAGCTACAAAAAGAAATATTAGCTTGGAGGTATGATTGAAGAGTTCCTTCTAAATGCATAAAGATAAAATTAGATATTATTAAATGCCCACAGGTCGTCTGTGGATAAGTTTTGCTGTAATCTGATCTTCAGCCTTTGCCAGGCCTTACTGTTTGAAGAATACGGGCAGAAGTTTGGGGTTGAGGGTTTTGTGTTTTAAGGAATGTCTTAGTCAAAGAAAACGGGACATTTCTGTGTTTCTCCCTTTTGCATGCCCACCACGTGTAGTCTAACCCAGCTCTTTGGGGAAAGCTGGGAGTGAGAGTTCTTACTACCACTCAAAAAAAAAAAAAAAAAAAAAAAAGGTAAACTTCTGCTGTAGAAATTGCATCTGAACACAAGTATAACTAGAATTGCTCATCTCACAGTGTGAACAAGCCTGTACAGTTACGTGAAATTTGCTCTTGAGAAAGGCACAGTCTGAATATTTTATTTATTCCTCTCATATCCCTTTATGTCTCAAGCCCTGATTGTATATCTAAAAAGAACTTCCCTCATCTTTTTAAAGAGAGGTTATGATGTGCCGTGTTGTCTCTCTCCAACTAGTTTCATATTGCACTAACCTGTGGTAATGAAAAGCAATGCTTTCTCCATGCTCAGTGGTAGGTGAAAGAATGATATCTATCCGATGATTCCAGAAAGAATTCAGTTGTATTATTATACGATGCTTGGGGAGAGATTGAACAATACACACCTGAAATCTTCAAATTCCTCCTTTCTCCCTGGAGGGGGGAGGCCTTTTTCTCAGAGGAGCTCAGTTCAGAAGTAGCCCCCGCAGGCTAGCGGAGCCAGTGAGGTTCCCGGAGAGTGTTTGTAAGGAGAGATCCCCCTTCCCTCGCGCTCGGGGAGCTTGGCACATTGTGATATGCTCCAGTCACGCACCTGGGAACACAAAGTGTGAGAAGACACTTGCCAGTTTGATTTCCCTGAATCCAGCAGGCCTTTTTAAGGGCAGAAGAATGCCTGTATTTCCACATCAGTTTAATAGTTTGCCCGTAGATCACATCCCTCTCTGTCACAAAGAAATCATCTTGTCCTGCTGTGTAATTAATACACGTGTACAGTGTGGCAAACATTTTCCTGTAGACTGCTTATTTTGCCTGTAAATTACAGGAAATCCTATACAATACACGTGGGAGCCCTGCAGTTTGAAATTAGAATACAAACTGTCCCCACCTCCTCCTCCTTGGCCTGCTTACCATTCAGATTTTGAAATTCCTTTTTGTTTAGATGTGTAATAAATTCTGATAGGGACAAACTCACTTCCTTGTCTGTAGCTAACAATTAATACAGGTTTTCATTCCAAAATAAAAGCACTTTAAGGCTCACTGAATTACTACAAAGGGATGAAACTGCAAGGGGGTTTCCAGTTGTGGGTTTCCTTCTGACACACATGCAACATACAAATTTGTAATAAAATCCCTATAGTTTAAGGTATATTGGCAGTAAAATCAGTGGCCAAGCCTTAGTTCTATGTGATGTCACACCTATATGAGCCCTGAGATAGTATTAAAATAGCAACAGCTGTTACTTACTGTAGACATATAGACTTTTTAAAGGGAGCCTCCATATTTTCCTTTTCCTTACTGGTACTCCATATTTTTAGTGTGTGTGTGGACAGAGGGTTTTCTGCCAGCGTGGGGTGCAGAAAACATATACAGCCGCTGGTCGATTGCTTATGAGCTCCCTGCTACAAAACATACAGCTTGATCTTTTGCCATTGAATGAGTATTCCAGTTGAGGAAGGGTCCAGGAGTTTGGGGAGAAGATCCCGTGTAGCTCTCTCGTGCGCTGCGGGCTGCTGGCGGCTGCAGTGAAAGCTGCTTCCCCCGCGCACTCTGCCACGGATAATCACATCCCTACCAGGAAGAGAGGTAACTCAGGCTCTTTGAGGTTCTCTCCTGGCCCTGGCTCCTTCTCTCTTAGACTGGGAACGGCAATTGCATCTGTTTATTAGAGAGCATCGGAGTCGAGCAAATTCATGTCAGGATCTGTTCCCTTTAGTGGCAGTAGGATCTGTTCCCTTTAGTGGCAGTAGGCCAAATCCTGCTCTCAGGTTCAGCGAGGTAAATTCTCCTGAAAGCATTAATACAGTAGGTGTTGTATTCAGCTTTCCTGGGTAGCTGCACTGGGTGGAGCAGTCCCTGTAGGCATTCTTAGGTAAGTGTAGCTGGCAGATTTGGGCCAGGAAGCAGTAGGAGAGGAGCAGAAAAACAAAGCATTATTAGTTGAGCCCAGCTGAGTTTTCTTTATTGCTGTATTTCTAACCTCCCTCCGTCAAAGGTGCCCTTCCAGCCCAGGGTACTTCAATAAGGTATTATTCACAAGGTTTGAATAATAGTTTGTAAACACACAGGAACTCAGCTGACTGGGAAGATTTGCTTTTTGGTGTCTTGGCTTCATCAATGTTTCTGTTTAAGAAAATCAGAAACAACAAATGCTGTTGCTTTGTAAGGCTTCCGATGCACTGGCCTCATCGGAAGCTGTTACTTTAAAGCCATGATGTCACCGTGGAGGAAAATGATGTCAGGGCTGTAAAAGAATAAAATAAAACTTGCTAAAATTCCTCTTCACGTTTAAAAGTTTCTATTTTCCACTGAACAGAAAATACTCTGTTCTCTTCCCTATGACCTTCACCTTCTTTATAAGTACCCCTCCCAAGAGCACTAAGGGTACACAGAAACCACCATTCCCCTTCTTCCTGGGGGAATATAGCTACCTTTTATTACTAGAACTAGTTCTTTCTGTAATGGTTTTGTAGTAAAAGTTAAAAAAAGCATGTGAGAGAGAAGAAGAAAGTGGCCTTTTTAACTACTACGAGAGGTATTAAATAGCCAGCCAGCCTCTGGAATCACTTCATGTTTTCCATGAAGCTGGGTAAGGAGTGTTATGGAGTTTTGGGGGTAAAGTTTATTGGAACTTCACAGTAGGACTACGAAAATGTGGATACTCTGATTGTTTTTGTTTAATAAGACTCGAGGCTCCTGGCTCTACCTCTCTTTAATATCTTATTGCCTCTTAAATTTTCTCCAGGATTCAGTTCTGTTTTCCAAAAGTCATTCACATGACTATCACTTTTTCTTAATCTGCAGGGCAGTAAGTACCTTTAGTATTTACTCAGCCCCATGAAACTATGCAGCTTCTTACGGGGTCTTCTGATGAAGTTGTGGGTGACTCATATGTCTTTCTTATAGATTACTTGTCCAAAAACCTGAGAAATCAAAAGACAGTTTGAATCAACACCCACAGTTATAGATCCAGACTGACTATGTGTCTGCCAGTTTGATTCAGACTGCTATTACCATAGCTGATACTTGCAAAAAGGTAAACCCTTATTCAAGTTTCAAGTACTTTCTCGTCTCCTCCTAAAAAAACAATGTAGTCACTAGCTTTGCATTTTTGGACTGTTTCCATCCTTTTACATGACAATGGCTCTCACCAGGGGTGAGCAAAGCAATTAGGAACAGATGAAATGACTCAAGCTCCAATTAGGCTTAAACCAGGTCTGTTTTTAGCAGTTTAAAAAGTTTATTTAACTTCAGCCTGTTCCTTTCATTCCATTTTTTCCTTCCTGGCTAACTATCTCCTATAAGTGTATGCTGCTGGAAGCAGGAATACTGAAATGATAGGAGAGGGGTGGTGAAAGCAAGAACTGCAGACAAGCCAAGTCTTATGATATTTTCAGATTTTGCATGTCCAAGAGTTCTGGATAAATACTGATATTTCTTGTGCTCATCTGAATCAAATTCCAAACATTTTGGTCTGTCCTTGGCAAATTCTTACGTTTCCTTGGTAATGCTGAAAAATGAACTAATGCTTAGTCATAATTTGCTCTAGGCTTACCTGCTCTGCTGCAATGTTTTTTGGGACATGGGCTTAACACAACTCTTTATTCAAAAGCCGGTTGAGTCAAACTTACCACTTTCCCTAGCGCCAAGATACCCCCAGTTTGGAGTGTGGGGAGTTCTGGTCCCAGGGCTGGAGCCTGGCCAAGCTCTACATGGCACCTAAAGCCCTACCAGTCCTCTTGCATGTAGTGAAAACAGTTTATGGCCATTTACTCAAGAACTAACAAAGCCCAGTTCTTTATGAGAGATGTTTCCACCAAGGTGGAACCAAGGTTTGCACATTACTTTTGAGAACAGTTTAGGCAGTCTCCCAAGCCACCTCCCAAGCCTCTCGGTTTTTGTCAGACTCTCTTGATGAAAGATGACTTTTGCACATGCTTTACTTGATTCCCAGCCGGGCACTCCTCCTTAGTCCTGCCCTCCCTGCCTGTCTTGGGTTGCTGGTGAGGCTGCATAGTCAACCTCTGTAAAACTGGCCTATCTTCCTGTCCTTTGCAGGGATGCCCCTGTAGCTGGCGGGGGCCTGTGCCCTCCAGATAAAGACATCTGTTCTCACTGGTCCAGAAAATAACCAGGAGCAGTTTCTTCAGAGACTAAAGGTGCTCTGCCTGATGTTTCACTGAGTGTTGAATCCAGTCCTGATTTAGAGCTGCCGTTGGAAAGGAGACAGCCTTCGTGTGTTCATTTGAGGAAGAGAAATTAGCAGTTAATGACAAAAAAGCCTGGGACACAACATGCATTTGTTAAAGGGTGTTTTACTGTTTGGTAAACTTTGTTCTCACCCAGTTTGTTGGGCAATATTTTTAGACAGAGATTCTTTGATGATGCTGTGAACATCACATTAAAGGAAGAGTAAAACAAATATTTTTTCTACATGTTACTGGTTAGATTATCTTGTTTAAAAAAATACTTTTATCATCTAGTTATTTTTTTAACCGGCCTAGAAATGCCAGAGGCTCAGCAAACTTGGTAGTTCTTTTGGTATGTGCAAGAATCGTGATAGGAGTGGATATTCCCAACCTCGCACAACTCTAATTAAGAGTAATTCTCAGTAATGGACTTTGGCTGCAGGCTAAATAAATACCATTCCTGAATATTTTTCTTAAATCATGAAGAATTGTGTTAATTGAAACTCTCACATCTTCTTCTAAATTGAATCCAACTCAATGTTCTCCAATTTATATCTTTGTGTGCTTGTTGCTGAAGTGCATCTGCTAACAGCAGTGTGGTTAAAGATGTGTCTGTATTTTTTTGCAAATCTTTTGTTCCAGGGGTCATATATCGACTGGCCCACAAAAACTGTCTTTGGGTGGAAACAAGACATGCAAAGTTGCTGCAAAAAAAGTACTTTGTTTTACCAGCTGAAAAATAACTGTATCTCTAGTCCCTTCTGAGGTATGGGCATCTACTGTAGCTGTTGTAAAATTTCAACCAGGGGACAGGATACATTCATCCATCCATCCATCCATACTAATACATACATACTAATGTATGTAATGTATTAAATGTTTACATCACTCTGCCACTTTCAGAGAACTGAATTTGTAGGTCCTCACTTAATTTTTCCTTAGACAAGCTTCTTTTTTGGATTTAATGGATAATTTCTAAAGAAGGGGAGGAGTTAGAATGATTGAAATCTTCTGGGTTTGATTGAAAGAAGTAAAATGTATGGCCTGAGAAGGGAGGGACGTCTGAGACCAGCTCCTCAGATTCTGCAAGATTACAGAACACTGTTGATATCCCTGTTGTTACCTTTCCCCTCCTTTCCTAGTTTATCCTTTTCTTTGTAACTTTTTAAAGCCTTTCTTCATTGTTTTACTCCTTTGACCCTTTTCTATTGGTTCTCTTTTCTGTTCTTTCTCCATCTTCTGTATCTTTCCATTTGTCCTGCATCCATCTCCTCTGTCTTTCTTAGACACTCTTAATCCATCTTCCCTCAAAATTTCTCCAAGATTTCTGCCTTTAACATCTTTCTTCCCTGTCAGATTCTGCTTGGTCATTGAGTTCCTCCTAAAAACTCTTTCATATCATGGATCCTGCTTTGTAGATACATTCCTCTCTCCTGCCCTCTTCTAGCTCTTCCTCATCTCTTCTCCCGTTCTCTGTTCCCCTTTCCTTTCCTGCCACATTATCTACATCTCCTATGGCAAACTCCCTTCCCCTGTCTCATTTTACCACAAGGGAGGGCTCCTGTTGTGGTGGCGTTGTGTTGATTCAGGCCTCCTCAGTTGTGCTTCTTGTGTGGTGACACCTCAATAATGCATGCTTTCCTTGTGAAGCCCAGGGGAGTAACAGGAGAGGGGAGACAGACAGGATAAGGGCTGAAAGGATTTGATTTTTCAGTTAAAACTGAATGTGGATACATTTTAACTCCACCATTCTGCTGCTGAGCACCCATAAGGACCTATATTGAATCCACACCTTGCAGTAGGTTCCCAGCCAAGCACTGGGTAACTAACAAGGACTGTGATGGTAGTTGGAGAAGGCCATAAAGGAAAGACAGCAATGTCAGCTTTTGCTTTGCAAAGTGCACTAAGTTAGACATGCATAAAGCTAGGAATGGAGGGGGAGAATGACTAATCTTGCCAAGCAGGAGAGGACAAATCCACCAGGAAATTAACAGCTTTCTCAGGTTTCTGGCAGTTGTTACCAATAGTGGAGGGAAAAAAAATGCAGAAAGAAAAAAAAGAAACTCAAGTGTGCTCAGCACAGGATTCCTAGGAAAAAAGAGATTGGGGTCAGGTTTTCAAATGCATGGGCAATGAGTTCCCCCCTACAGTTTTGCAGATGCACAAGTTGCATCACAGCTGTACACGCAGGCAATCCTGCTTTTGTACTTACCAGCCCAATGCTAGCCAAATGCAGACCGCATGTGGACATTTAACCACTCTAGGGTAGCAACTTGCATTTTACCATTTGCCATCTTGATGTCTTTGAAAACTCTGGAGCTGGATTTTGCTCCCAGAAGCCTGTGTCTGTTGTGCTCCTTCAGAAGAGCAAATCCAAGGGGGAGGCTGGCTTCTGAGGAGGTTCCAACAGCACAGAGGAGTTGGCTGGGGACATATGACTTGCCCTAACTGGACAGTGCAGTGCCATCCCCAGTCCTGGAGGTCCTCTATGAGAAGCAGACCATTTCTAGTGGAGAGACCACCAGAGGCTGCTCCAAGAGACAGATACACAGGCCAAATACACAGACTGAGGGTGTGAATACAGGAGGGAAGTCAGCATGACTTTGTCTAGCTTTTCCTTACACACATAACACAACCGCAGCACAAGTTTCAACCCTAGCTCCTTAGTATTAAGGCTGGAAAATTTCCAGCTATGCCTCAGGCAGACTGAGGAGCTGTAGAACAATAGAGGTTCTCGTGTATATGCCTGAATGCCAGACATGACAAGAGGAAGCTAAGGATACTGCTTAAACTGTAACTGAAAACTTCCTTGCTTTAGCAAGTTCAAGTCAAACATTGACTGTTATTTGATCAGAAGGTGGGTTGTTTTTTTATTATTATTATGTTTTTAATATGGTTTAATTATATTGAAATTATATTGGGGGTTCAGTAACCAGTGGCTTGAAAATTAACTGAATTATGAAAGCTGAAATGTTGCTGGCAGCATCAGTTAATGACAAGGTCGCCACCACTGTCATATTCAAAAGAAATGTCACACTTGAATGAGGCTGAGATGGCTGCACTGTCCCATGGTTCCAGGTAGAGAAAATGAAGCAAGGGCTCCTTGGGTACTGTTTTATCCCATGTTTGAATCTAATGCATTCTTTTTTCATCTCATTTTGGTTCTGCTGTGTTCCCTCAACATATGGAGTCCCTAGATATTAAGCTGTAACATGGAAACTTTGGGGGTTGGGAATTACAGATCATGAATAGATTGAAAAGTCCCACTAAGTGCTCCCTTGGGTGGTTTGTGTAAAGATTAATTTTGTTGTTTCTGCCTTTTACAAAAATCAGATAAGTCCAGAATTATTTTTGTCTTACAGGCTATAATAGGGATCAGACATTTAGCATGCCCTGTACACCAACACACAAATGAATAGAGATGCATCTCAGGAACTGACTCAAAAAGGTGTTGTTAATTGAAAAGGGGAAGTTTAAGAGGTCTTGTTGGAGATATGAAAAAAATTAACTGTTAAATCCTTGATGTTTGCACACTATTTAATTTATAGCCCAGATTTTATAATTTAGTGTAAATCAAACCAGAAGATAATGATATTGCATTTGACCCTGGGCAAGTGAAGTCAGTGAGAGCAGGACTAGTCTTGGCGTTGTTCATTTGGTGACGGAGTAAGTAATGGAGGAGATTACTTAGAGCCTACTTTCTTGTTTGAGCCTGCTGTTTGAGCTACACCAAAAGGCTGAAATGCAGCAGTATTAGATTTGTGTAGTTTGTCTTGATAAAATGAGTAGGGCAAGTTTAGGAAAATAAGAGTCCTTTCAGATCTGAAGCCATATTTTGAACCAAAAACTAACCTCAGACATAATTAGGGCATGCATCCTGTTGGGAACAAACTGGAACAGTAGCCTAGCTGGATGAATGTGTGATAGCTCCCCAAGCTGCTTCAACACAAAAGCCAACGAGCTGCTTTCACTGGCCATTTAAGTTACCAGCAGACAGGTGGTAATAATCTGCTGGAGGGCAGTAACTTGTTAACCCATGCCAGCTATTTGCACAATCAATATATCTCTGTGTCACTAGACTGAAAGATGTCAATGCACTCTCCTTTCCTGCTCCCAGCCCCCTATCACAAAGTCTCTTACTTGTCTCAAGTTCTCTGTGGAGCTGCAGTATGTCTGGCCATCTGTATTAAAGCTCCCGGCTCATCTCACTTCCCAATTCTTTCTGGGGCAGCAGCAAAGTCAGGCAGACAGATGATATGGGACCTCTCTGGATGGGTGTCGGTTAGCTAGAGCCATCCAAAGAAATTGCTATGGCAGACTCTCACCACAAATTTGGAGAGGGCCGAGAAGCTTAATATAGATCCTGAAGACAAAGCTGAGAAAATGGTCAGTAAGAATGAAACATAAAGCCAGTGCCATAGAAAGAGATGTGCAGCAGCTTTGGATAGGAGGACAGGCTGTGGGACAAAGGTGATAGAAGAATGAAAGAAAACACTGTTTAAAAACAATACAAAGAGGAAGTGTGTATTTTGTATAGAAAATAATCAATGTTTTTGGAGATGAAATGGCTGAACTTTAGAGATTTTGCAGTTTGTTTTTGCGAACTGCAGCAGTGAATGTTCATGCCAACTTTAGGTGAATGCTTTGTGGCACCTCCACAGTGTTCCCCTAAAACTGCCAAGATTTCTGCCCTGAAGACACTGCTTATTTTCTGTTACTACACGGGAAAACAGTTTTATCCTCTCAATGACTCCATGCTAAGTATACCTTTTTTGGAAATTAGGTCATTTTTAAAAATTAGGGCTAGAAATAGCCATTTGAGTCTGTTTTTTAAGTTCCTTGGTTTTCAGAAACCTTGTATCAAAGAAGTCTGAGCAGCAGTCCTACAGCTGGATAAGCAGTACCCAAGCCAGTGGCACATCATAGGACACGCATATTGGCTCTGCCACTACCCATAGGACTGGCTGCCTGTAAGGAAAGAGAAGGTCTGAGAGCTACTAACTTTGTCGTAAAAATAAAAGAATCTTCCTGCACAGAGTCAGGGAGCGTGAGCTTAGGGAGGATGGAGATACGAGGGGGCGGCAGGGACTCTGGCACCATTGCTCCATGGTTATTTACTGATCTGAGTTGATTTCTGTTGTTCAGTATTTGCTGGAGGAACAGAAACGGCCCAACAGACCTCATTGCGCTGTTTCCAGAAGGATTTGCAATCAGCTGGAAATTTTTCTACTGGAAATTCCAGCAAGGCTGATGATTGCCTTCATTAGGGGAGGGTTTTCTTTTTTAACACATTAAATATTAATTGAAAAAGTAGATCAGTTCTTTTTCTTAGTACTGTGTTTGACCTACACTGGTGTTGATCTGAGTGAGCACAGGATGGAGAACATGATAACCTTCCTTAGAAGCACTTCCTATAGATAGGCCTTTCCGCAGTGCTTATCTCCTTTGCTCATGGTACATATTTTCATGCCTTGTGCTGTGCTGGGGTTAGAGCCAAGTGGTTGTTTTCAACCTTTCCCATGCTGTGAAGTACTTCTCCAAACTGGGAACACTTCAGAAGCTCATGCCTATACCAGTATGCCAAGGTTGATTTGCCTGTGCATTTACTGCCACCCTTTTCTGTTTCACCAGTATCTGCACTGGGAGAGAGGAGGGTCATGATGATTAGAAGAAGATCTTGTGCTGTAGAAAAGGAGCCAGGCAAGATAATAAAATGGAAGTTTACCCTGGTAGTAGTTGTTATTGTTGTTGTTGTTATTATTATCAACCAATTATTGCAACCCATTATTGCAGGACATCTAAAGCTGGATAGAACAATTTCATTTACTGTTTATGAAAACTACTTACGTGATGGTTAACTGTTCATTAATGCATCTTACAGAGCTGAGGATTTCAGTCTAACATGTTAGAAAACACACGTTCATTTTTTTTAATCAGAGCTGAACAGTGGAGGAGAAATGGCAGTGTTTCTCATGGGTTTGTAAGCCCCAGCATTTAAACGAGGTTGGCATTTCTTTCATGAGACAAATACATTTAAAACTGTGGCTATCTTTTCAGTTGCTACCCACTTACTTACCAATTTTTGTAAAGAGCTGTAGTTCCAGCTTTATCTCGATTTTCACTGAGGTTTTGCAAGCAGGAGCTATTGCTGTAAGCTGAGAAGCGTTAGAAGCTGCCCCTTGTAGGATAAAAAAGTGCATCTTCAGGTAAAGAATCTGGAAGATTTGGGCTCATAAATTGTTTTTATCTGAACTCTCCAGTCCACACAAACCAATATTTTTTCATGTTCAGTTACTCTCCAGACAGGTATATGGTTGCAGTTCTCAGGCTTATAAAGGAAACATAGTATACAGTGCACGGAAAAGGGATATAACAGAGGCAAGCAAATCCAAACCACGTGTGTAAGCGTGTGCGTGTGTGTGTGTGAGGGTGTAGGTGTGCATGTCTGTTGAGATATTTATTTGTCTCTGAACTTGTTTTTTTTCATTGGGGGGTTCAAATATGGTCAAATCACAATGTGAAATGTGGAAGGTGAGCTTGACTTCAGCTGTAAGTAGGATGTACGCGTCTGGCAATTGCCAAACACATCAGAGAGCTTTCTCTGCTTGAAATCATCTCTCTTCTTCTTAATGGACAGGGAGCTAGAAATCATGATAAGAACCCCTTCCACTCCTGAGTTTTTATGGGTAGTCTCTCCATAGCTAATAAATGAGTTGGGCTTGATGGAAGCGTGCTACAGTGTTTTGGTTTCCAGTCCGCTTGGGGCCCAGGGCTGCATTCTTCTTGCTCCCTAGACTCCCCTTGAACTGAATGGGAGGTGTGGGTGAACAAGATCAGACCCCTCGTCTGCAGACACTGAAGCCACATGCAGCCTCCAGTGACCTCCCTCACTTTCCGCAAACACTAAATTCATTGCTAGTTTAAAAAAAGTGAGGCACTTCAGCTTCTTTTCAGAATAGAGAGAAACAATAGGGCACACTGTAGTGAGTTCCAAGTCTTTTATCTTTCTACAGATTCAACCACAGTATTGATTCTTTATTGACCTAAACTGTCCTAAGTGTGGCTGTGGTTTTTTCTCATATAGTCTATGGGAGAGTTAAGGCAGCTACTACTTTAATATTGATTTTTGTGAAAAAGGTGCAGGAAAGGGGGCAATTTGTGTCTGCAGTTGCTCTTCACTATAAAAGATACCATTGTTAGGAGCTTATAGCATTATATCAAGGGTCTTAATCTGTAGCAATCTTTTTTTACAACTTAGAAATAGGCTTGGGCAAATGTGTTATTGGTGTTAATGATATTTTGAAGTGAAGAAAATTTGTCAGCCTTTCTAAGTAAAATGCTCAACTTAACCATTTGAGAACTTGACAGGTTTGTTACATCTGTTTGCAGGAATTATGTCTTTTGTTCCCCCGGAAAAAAAGAATGTCCATTTGAATAAACAGTGATAATAATGTTATCTGAATAAATCTTTAATAAATTGAAATTATTACCACAGGCTTAAATAAGCAGTAAGTTTTGATAAGGAGGGCATTATCATCTAATTATACTTACTTTATGAAAGAGAGGGGCAAGGGCCAACCTCTGAGCCGTCTAAACTACAGTAATAGAGTGATCCCCTCTGCAGACTAAAGAAGGAGCCATCAGACAACAATAAAACACAGCTAGGGCACTGAAAATTGCAACTGAACCCCTGATTCACGGAGATACAGAGATCTCCGAGATCTTAATTGTTATGAAAACTAGCAGAGCAGTATGATAAGTGCATGGCAGAACAGACTGTGCTGAGCGGATGAGAGAATTCTGTGCCAGATATTTTACAGTATTCCTAAAGGTTTCTTTAATTATCAGTTAGTCACTACTGTATATTAGCTTCCCATTGGCTAAGTACCCTGTATAAGGGTCCATATCAGCATTTGCAAACAGGTGTAAAGATATAACTGATATGCAAATTATCTTCTTCCTATGGGCACCTGGTTTGCTAAGAACACTTAAGAAATTCCAATAAGACACCTGCTAGCTGGTTTATTGGTGTGTATCTCATATATTCTGCTGTTAGTCTGATCTACTGTGTTGAATTATAAAGAGCTACTGAAACATGTTGCTTTTTTCATACAAACCACAAAAAAACTAGGTAAGCTAACTGGAGTAAAGCAAAAGTATTCACATGCACTCCCAATGTGTTATGTGTGAATTGGTATGTATGGTATTCCTCTAATACCGACTATTTAATTTTTTTTCCTTACAGAGAATCAATAAACAGAGCAAAATCATTGTCTGCTAATGTTCGTAATCTTTTTGAACATTTGATTTGTTTGGCAAATAGGGTTGACTTGTTTAAAAGCTCCACTAGCTGCATTTATTTTACAGAAGGAAAAAAAAAGCTTGTAATAATCTGCCAGAATTAACAAACTAGCATAATTCTTGCTTTGCTTAGATTAATTATTGAATTTGGAAGTACACTTTCCACAAATCAAGTCTCTTGTGTATGTACACATAGTTTTGTGTTGCATATATATAATATTATATTTTAAAACGGTTGATCTTGGCCCTCTCCTGCATACAGTTATGATATATGTTTATTCATACGCACATGACGACATAAGATTTTTTTTCCCATTAGAATCCTGTCTCATTTAGCATTCAGGATATTTTAAGGATGGAGCAACACTGCGTAGTAGAGAAGGGTCTTGTCTTTAATCTGCTACAAAAATCAGTGGCTCCTCCTTTATAGGTCTGGATCGTTTTTGATTACCCTGTGGAGATGGACAAAAAACTAGGAAGCTTGAACATGTTAATAAGAGCAACCAGTCATGCCAAATAGCTGTGAGAGTGTGGGAAAGGAGCACTTGCTCTGTGGGAACAGCCCCGATACAAAAAGGAGGGCAAAGCATCAGGTGGTGATTCTGGAGCTGTTCAAAACAAAGATAACAAGTATGTGGATGAAGTAGTGATGTTTCCTCTTTTTTGTCTTTTAAAACTGGCTCAACAACTCTAGTGGAATTATCCCAAAAACCATTGAGCTTGTGGCAAATGTCGGGCAGGTATGTTTTGAGCCCAAACGCTTAAGTTTAGTGGTGTTCTGTGCAACGGAAATGGCCCTACAGTGTCTGGGTCACACAACCTTCATAACAGGGAGGGCTCAACTGCAGAACGAGTCTAGAAACATCGCACGCATGGATGCTTGCTAAAATCCCCTCTAATTGTTATTTCATATGTGCTATCCTTGCCCTCTTCCTCTTGCAAGAATAGCTGTAGTAGCAACAGTTGCCAGTTGATACCTTTCCCAGGGAATCGCTGTTCATCGTGAGAGCCTGGAAAAGGCTTCTTCTTGATGTTAAAATATAGTCTCACCTACTCCCCATGTTTGTTTCTCATAAATATGTCACACCTCACTTTGTCTCACAGTACTCTCAGAAGGAAAGCTAAAAATAGAGACAACACATACAAGCGCGTGCTGGGGACGTGGTTGGTTTTTATTTCCGTTCTTTTTCCTATCACAAGGGCTGAAAAGCCTTTTCTCTCTACACATGGGCTGGGATTGACCATTCTTAGCTTAAATGAGGAAGATTTGGTAAAACTGTGAACGGAAAAGTCCTTAAAAGAAAGATGGTCAGACGTTTTCAGCTGCGATAGTTTAAGATGCCCTCCAGCGATTGTACACACTATGTGTAAATTCGCCTAGGTGTTGCTGCTCTAATGGCCCTTCATGCTTATTTTATCATTTTGTATATAATTCTATATAATGTGCCAACACTGTAACAGATACAACTTCATGTCTTTTCTCACTCATGCCAGTGAGCTGAACAAGTGAGATGAGGTTACAGTAAACGAGAGGAAGATCACTAGAGATAAAGATTTGAAAAGTCCACAAAAAACAAGAGCAGCAGAGAATGTGATAAAGAAGACGCTCGCAACAAGAAGGAGAATGCCCAGAGCACAAAGTTATATCCCCCTTCGACATAAAAACGTACAGACAAAAATGACTCACTATGGTGAGTCAGAGAGAGGAGGTTTTATTTACACCAGGCAACTTGGAAATAACATTTCCACTGATTCTATTCTGTTCAGCAATTGTGGGTATAAGAAAAAGGCTGTTAACACTTCTGTGTGAATCAAATTTTTAAAAATCACTCCGCCCTTCAATCAGAACTGTTTTCTCACTTATGTGAATTAACCTACAGAACTGGCACATGAAGTAATTTGTTTCAGTATCTATTACTGAATATGTTTTGGCCTGGATCCATAAAAGCGTTTAGGAACCTAAGTTGCATTGAAATCACTGAACAGAGAAAAAAAAAGTGTTATTCCTGGTTACTACAAGGAAATATTGCACATTGCTCTTTTCTCTGGGCGAATTTCAGGCTACGATTCCACTGTCATCTATGGACCAGGCTTTGTGACTGTGTGGTGTCTCTTCCCGGGTAGTGAGGGAAGGCGTTTGTGCCCAAAGCAGACTTGCCATCTGAACGCAAACCCAGACAGCCCTGGTTCTTCCCCACCTCATGCTGGCGTTATCCCTCCAAGGAGCTGTCTCGCCTACTGTTGCGTGTATGCCTAAGATCAGCTGTGTTCTTTTAAATGGGCAATCAGAATTTTAATTGCATGCTAAATCAGGACATTTGATATGAAGCTCAGGCCGTCCAGCTAAACTGTCCAGGCATTTATGAAATCTAATTCTCAGAGGTCCTTTTATGTGGGGCATCACAGTATGTATAGGCTGTCAGGGAAGCAAAGCTGGTAGAAGGGAACTGGGACGTAATGTGCCTGAGAGATATCATGGGACAGAATACCCCAGTATAAAACATATATTTACTTTGAAAGGAAAATAGAACCGAAATGTATTTATTTTTGACAAAAATAGGTACATTTCTGGTAGAAAGAAACCATTTTTTTGTGAACTTTTTCCTCTAGTAAAACATCTGATCTTCTGAAAAATGTTTTGATAGACATTTTGTTGCCATCCCTATCAGCTGTTCATCTCTTACAGCTCCCCACGCTACTATCCGGTAACAGCGATTTTTCATGATGGCCAATCCAGCTGTGTTTGAATGGATGACCTACAGGTGGTGAAGTCTCCTTCTCATTTCCTGACTAGTCTACTCCCCTGTAAGACAGTGTGGTGATGAATTTGTTGTTTGAATTTGTGGCACACGGGATTTCACACGTTCATTGAAGGAACAGGACATCTTTTTTCTGTTCTATTACATATGGATTCCTGATAATTATTTTTTCTAAACAAAATGTGATGTTTGGGGCAAACATTTCAGATGTGTTAAGATGCCAAATGTAAAGAATGGGTGAAAAGGTGTGATGTCTACAAACAGAGCCAGTCTACAAAACGGTTAGTCATGAAAATGGCCAAAGTAAATACGACACTGTTGAAACTGTCTTAGCCCCCCACAGTCCTCATGTGTGGGTTTATATATGCCAGCAGAGCCAAGTTAACCTTAATTGCATGTTGTTTAACTTGGCTGTAAATGGCTAACCCTTTTTGTAACTTGGCTCTGATTGTAGGTATCACACCTTTCGATTACTGACCTTTCTTGTCTAAATTGTTTTTTTAATACATATTAAATATTTCTGATCTTGTTTAATTTCCTAGGGCTTTTTACTGTAGAAAATATTACAGAAAATATTTCTTCTGATAGAAAGACATACTTTAATTGAAAAATGTCTTAAATTCTCAATGGCTAGACGGGTCAGTGGTTTTTAAAATCTGATTTTTTGTGAAGAATGTAGTGCTAGAAAAGCTCACTGAAATTTGATGTACTGTTTCTTCTGTGCATTCCTTGGCAAAGGGAACAGGAATGCAACTTTGTTGCAATTATTAACTAAAAAAAATATTTTAAACTGTAATAACCAAAAAATATTTTTTTCTTATTTTCCTTTCAGCATCATTATACTTAATAATGGCTTTAATATGTCAACAGTTTATTACCATGAACCTCTGAAATTCTGAGAAGATAAAGTGTTTCTCTGAAGGTGGAATATTAAAAATGTGTCCTATTTAACTGGCTTTTCTGACGGTTTTATCTGTACATGTTTCCACTGTATGTAATGGAAGTGTTATAATTGCTGGGTAACAGAAGGTTTTTATGTGTTTTGTCGATTCAGTAACTCAAGGTGTAATGTTATCCACAGTAGCAGTGGCACACGCAATCTTGGGACTTGGCCCAGTTCTTACAAAATTCAATTGAAGGGCTTCTGTTGACATTGGTGGATCAGGTCTTTCGTGATGAGAGTGAGGAGTAATTATTTTCAGTATGCTGGGTGTCTCATCAGGAATTATGCAGGGGTGAGTCAGTTTGTTCTGGCGGTTAATTTTGCACCGGAGTTTCCATTATAACTCCGACTTTGTCTCATACTGTAAAATCCTCAGAAATGCCACACTGGACTGAAGGGAGTAAGTTTTCTTATCCTGTGAGATACGGGTTAGGTGGGCTTGGAACAATTCCCACTAAAGCAGGGGACAGTATTACAAAATCTACTACCATTTGTACTAATTAGCAACTTTGCTTGACAGCCTCTGGTGAGTAACTCATTACTGTCTATTTGTGTGCTTGGCTTATAAATCCCCAAACAGCCAGACTGTGTGCACTGTTGTAGTACAATATTGTTGTGGTATAAGACCTTTTTCTTGAGCAGTAGCGTGTCCCCTCCTTTCTCCATACGTTGTGCTTGAAGTATAAGTAGGTCAGTGGCATGGAGACACAGCCCTTGAGTAAGAAGGGCTTCCAGTATTTCTTTTTTTTCCCTCTTTTGGTCTTGTAGTAGAAATGAATAAAATCTGTTAGTTTCTGGCACCACTCTTGCTGATGCTGCTTGTTTGTCAGTGCATTTTAAATTTTCTCTGATTTGACCTTCACCCTTGCTTGTGGGCATGATAGCACATATTTTAGCATGCTATTTTTTCTTCTCTCCATATCTAAGTTTGTTAGGCCTGTTGGAATTTTGAAGTACACAATTCAACAAGAATGTTCTTTTTCAATTTCTGTGGTAGATTCTGCTACTCAGTGATTTTTCCCCATCCTTTATCATAGGCTATGTCTTTTCCATATGGTAATGAATCATTCCCCTAGGAGGAGTATCATTTGCTCAATTCAGTGGACTTCTCGTAATGCAAATGCATGCCTGCCTTTCACCTATCATCTTGATTTTAGCTTTCCTGCAGTTTATTGGCTTCAGTATATATTTTCTTTGTGATCTGTTGCTAAAGCTTCTTTTCCCAGGTCTAGACCTCAGTCTATATTGTAGTTTGTTCTGCCCTGACGGCATACCTGCACTTTCTGCCTTTCTCTAGAGGTATCATCTACATGTTCAATTTATTCATTTCCACCATTCCCTCTCACGGTTCCATTTAGTACCTATCTTGAGCCTCTAATCTGGTTTATTTTGTTTTTCTCCAACTTGTCTATTTAGAAACAAAAGTGCTATCAGTACTTTGTCCAATGAAACTGTTGCGCATCTAATGAAACAAAGAGAACAAGGGTGAGCAAACATCTCTTAAGCATGGGCTTTGATGACAGTGCACAAAAGGAAATAATTCTCAGGTCTACACGGCGGATTATGCTTTTTATTTATATGGTGATGATAGGGATGCGCTGAAATGAAAGTATGTGTTTTCTTCGGTATTATTTGTCTTGTTTAAATAAGCCTATGTATAAGAGCTGAGAGGTGCTGAAGGTTAAATGAGCAAATTACAAACTAGGACTCCTGTGTTACTTGCTTTATTTCTGATTCATTTCAAGACTTTGAACCAGTCACTTCAGTATTGCTTAGCTGTGGTTTCTCTCGTTTCCAAAACAAGCCGCATGTTTTTACCTGTTTTATTGCTTGTTTGGCGAGATGGATCCTGCTTCATTACGGTTAGGAAATCTTACCACTGGCATCCATAGGAGCAGGTTTTGGAACACTGTGAATCTCATTTAATAAATGCCTGTAAACTACTTAGAGGTCTTTGGATGAAAGAGGCATTATTATTAATAAACTGTTTCAGTCCTTTAAAAATAACTCAAGACTAGCACCAGATTCTTGAAAATAACAAATGGCAGAGATTTTCCTTAAGGATCTCCCCATAGGTTTGGCTAGATGGGTTTCTAATGAGCCGGTCTTTTATTTCTGCGATGTTCTGTATCTCCCTGCCACAATTATTCATGTGCAAGTCCTAGAGCCAAACCCTGCTCTTAGATGCATGTTTGCTTCTCCCATTGGCTTTCTTGAAAGCTGCAGGCATTTTTCCTAAACCATCACTTGGCCTCCAGTTGTACTGTGGTCATATTTGTCTGTCCAAAATGACTGTGGCTCTCCATTTATAATCTTGTAATTTGTAATCTTTATTGAGATACTGCTGTGGTTTTTCTTTCATTACTGGCATCTTATTGTAATATTGATTTTTTTTGTTAAATGGAACTGCATTGGTAATTTTGGCTGGCAGCTTCTTGTTTTTGCTTTCTTTTGTATACTTTTTGAGGGTGGGGGAGTATTCCATACACTGTATGGTAGCTGATTTCTTTGATCTGATGTATACATTTTGACTGTTTAAAAAAATTTGATTTTGCCTAATCTGTCTATGCAGTCCCAGTCACTATGGTATCTAGGCACTAAATTATAGACACCTTCCGAGTGTTTTCTTCTTGTAACGATGCTAACTTCCTCTTTGAGCGAGTGACCTAGTCATCGTCATTCTTCTGTAAACAGTTTCTTCTCTACCTATTGATTTCGTTCTAACATTAGTGACCACCCATTGTTTCAGATTGGGAGAGACAATAATTGTTATATAGGCATCCACATACGTATGCACATGGCCTTGTACACCTGCTCTGAGTGGGCATCTACTTCTGCCATTTAATTCTCCTTGAGAGTTATCCGAGTGGGGCTGATCTGGGCTGGTGCAAGGCCAAGCCTGGAGCGGCACTCAAGGCACCACCGAGGATGCCGTGCATGCATTTCAGGAAATTATATAGCTTTTATCAACACAAGGAGCTACTTTTGCAGGATAGGGTTCCTGTGCTAAGCGGGAGGATGTTGGTCTGTGAAGTAGTTAGAGGGGGAATTATAGAGGTTTCTGGCTCCCCCCCACCTCCCATCGTGGTGGCTATGAGGAGACTGCGCAGGGGCCCTTGCAATAGCCCTGTGCTGCCTGAGTGGTTTAGGAGTCTCTTTCCCGTTGCCCCTCACTGACTCCGTTAAGGCAGAAGTACTGAAACGCATTTGTGAAGCGAGTCCTCCATTCAGCACAGCAGCTCTCTTGTATTTCACACACCCTTTTCCCTTTGCTTAATTGCCTACCAGGTCTCTGAAAGACTTTGGAGCATTTAAGTGCAGAAGCGTCTTGCCCATCACGTGGGGCAGTCCCAGGCCGATGCAGAATCCTCAGGGGAACTCCAAGTACTCAGTACTTCTGAGAATCAGGACGTTGTTTAGTCATTTGAGAAGGATTTAGAGACCTAAATTTTGGCACCCATTTCTGTCAGTTTTAGCTTTAAACTTCACAGAACTTTTTGGCACAGCTGTTGTAACTCCCATATGAAGCTCCTTCGGCTCTCTCCATAATTAGCCCTTTGCAGTATATGCCTTCTTCACAACAAGAAAAAAAAAAGGTAAAAGATAAAAGTGCCATATATATATATATATATGGAGAAGGCAAATCTGAGAAAACCATGAAATATTTTACATGCAACTGGCAAATGCCTGGTGCCAATAGCTTTAACCATCTCCATGTTGCTGGATGGGCTCTTACTGTGACAAATGGGAAGTGATGAACATGCTGGTGTTTGGAAGGGGCAATTCCAACCCCTATTGCTGAAGAACCACCACCTATGTTTTTTGGTCAGGAGGACAGAGCCCTCTCAAGTTTGATAATGTCCCTGTATAATCACTGCCCAGGAACACAAGTGTCCACTCCCTGCTTTCTTGCCCATTTCTTTGCAATATGAGATCTTTGCATCCATATGTGCCAGATGGTTTTCTTGAAAGCATCAAGCCAGTCGTTGCTCTGTTGTTTGGTTAACAGACCTGCACGAGAAAGTGATTCACAGACTACAAATTTATTGTCAATTTTGTTATGCTTAAGGCAGGCAGTAATTTCAGTTTTCACTGCCATTAGCTAATAATAGTAATTAATTAGTAAATCATGCCGTTGGGATCTCAGGGTGAACTAACAGGGAAAATGTAAATTAAAAAAAAAAAAAAAGGCCACTAATGTTTCTGAGTTTTCTGCCACAATTGAGGGTTTATGCCTGTCCCATCTCTCCAAACTGAATTTCTGAAGAACAACTTACATCGCCCACAGCGCTGTCTGGGAAGTATTTGAAGCAAAATGAGACGCTACACCAAAAATTGTCAGAAAGGTGCTAGGAAATGAAGGGAAAAGCAACCAAGAGTTGTGCTTACTGCGCTAGCAGTTGGAGGAACAGAGCTGAAATCTACACTGTGAGAAGTTTCAGCCTTTCCCCTGCCAATGGTGAAAGACTTTTTCTCAAGTTAGGAATCTGATGTGAGACTTGCCATTGCCAGCTGCTGCCCCACGCTCCCTCAGATCCTCCCTCATGCAACCTTCCACTGCCTCTGATCTTGACATTTGCCATTAATGATATAAAGGTCTGAGTTCTCTCTTATGAGGAACTGCTGACTAAATGAAATCTGTATTCACATTTTTCCTCCCTTTTCAGGATCTGTGATGCTGCAAGCCTCATGTAGAGCTGGGGGGTTTGTTTGTTTGTTTTTTCCATGATCTTACTGCCTTCCCAATGAGGAAGTTTTGGATATAGGGGAAGAAAACACTAAGATAAATCCAGGACTTTCAATTCAAGGTCATTTTGAACCCTTTATCTGGCTAAAAAAGAAGGCGGGGGAGAAAAGAATTAAAAAATGTGAATTAGGCTGAGTCATTTTCACTATGAATTGTTTGCAGCTGTCAGAATCAGATCTACATAGTTCACTATGGCTCAATTTCCTTTCTGAGTTAATAACACTTTGAACAAACATACTATACTAGACTCCTTTTTTTTCTTTCAAATATCCTCACAGCGAATCTGCATTCCCAGTATAAAAATGTCTCTATTAGCTTAGGCTATTTATAGAACATCAGAGGGCTGAAAGATAGTTAAAAATTAATCGATTACCATCAAATAACAGACACTAAAACTTGGTGTATGAAATGCCTTTCCCCACTGAATAAATTAATAGCAAGAGGAGGAATCTACGATTCTGATTTACAGGCAGGCCAGATTCAATTTAACACTCTCGAGTGCAGCTCCTCAGCGTTCAGAGTTGTACAGTTCTGGTGGTACTTTCAGTAGTTGACCCGGTATCTGATGCGACAGAGGAGGATGAAGGCTGTATGCTTTGCAGGGAGGACAGAAATGGTTTAGGTGTCCAGCTTCAGCTGCAATACCTGACATGCCTCTGAAAAGATTGGCTCTTGGGATCTAATACCTGCTGCTGTGGGGTTCCTCTCAACCTGTCCAAAAGCAGCACTGGGAGAGTCGCTCATGGAAATGACTCTTTCTACAGTCTCCTTTTCATGATTTTTCCTTTCTGTTGAAATAGTTAAAAGCAATGGTGGTGAGGTGGCACCACCTGTGTGTAGAAGGTAAGAAGCTTTAGAGTTTATAAACTGTCAAGATGCTTCTCTAATAAGACACTGGGAATAAGAAGATGCTGCTCTGGCCTTTATCCTCTGTGGTTGTAATCATGTCAAAGTTTGTAAAGAGAGATAAAATATTTTATTAAACCAACTGAAACAACTATGGGAAAAAAAGCATATAAGCTTTCAGGAATGTAAATTGTTCTTCAGGTCTGAAAGGAAGCAAAAGAAGAACTTAGCTTGAAGACTGCTGCTTCTAATAACTGAAGAAGGGCTTGTGTCCCCCAAAGCTTGTCTGTTTCTTCTAAGAATATCATTTGGTTTTATAAAAGATACTCTCTTTCCCTGTGCAATTTGCCTTTTTAGCAAGGTACTGCGGCAAGGAACAGGTTTGGCAGCGGGCAGAGCTACCTGGTTTAGGTTTATCACTTGCTGCCACTGCAGGACTGCACAGCCCAGGGCGCCTTTGATGATGCACTGACCTGTCTGCACAGCTTGGGTTCATGCTAGTTCAGGGACAGAAATATTTTTGTGAATTTTGGGTATATCTAGATCTAGGGTAGCTGGCTCTCATTCCTTTTAGAGAAGGTGGCTGATGGATATGATGGCCCTCTGGTTTTAGACATCCCCTGTGGGGAAGAAAGGAATTTGATTAAATAAAGAGCTGCTTCTAAGACAGGATGGCGAGTTTAACATCTGCCCCTGTTGATTGCTGACAGACTGTAACACACGGCTTACAATGTGAGGTGTCTCCAGGAAGTCTTTATTTCCTCTTTTATTGTCGAATATGCACGTTTCCAAGCAAAGGTGACATTTTTGTATGTCAAAACAAAGGTAGAACTGTATAGCCTTTGAAACATCAAACTCAGATGGAAAATGAGGATTTGGCATGGCTTAATTTGGGCTTTAATAATGCCTTTGGGGGAGAGGGATGGAAGAAAGATTAGGCAGATCAGAGCTTTAAAAGTCATAGATCATGCATTAAACAGCTCTAATTCTTAAATACTTGAAGGGTTTCATAAAGCCATTTTCTTCAAGTGCAAACTCTTTCCTACTTTGGACTGTTGCATCAAGACCTCCCAAGTTCTTAAACAGAGCTTGCAGCTGAAAATCTTCAGGACCTTCCCTAATGCAGTCAGCTTGCACTGACAATATGTATGCAGCAGGCATGCTTAAAAACATCCCTCAAGAAGTACATGCACATGCACACACACTTTCATTCAAGTTGCATATTGTATTATTTTAGGTACCCATCAAATGTGATTTAAAGCTGAAAAAAAGAGACTTTTTCCATTCAGTTACATTTTCTGAAGTGATACAGATTTAGAAAGGCTGGATTTAAATGAAGTTACTACTAGATTAAAAAAAAAATCAATTCTGGTGTTATAAGAAATTGATGGCTAGATTTCAAGGTGAATTTTATCTAAAACTGAAATATTGACTAAGGCAATATTAATATTTTGTTCTGTTTTCTTTCCTGAAAAGTGACATTTTTTACTACGCTAGATTCTATCCTTACCACGATCTTAAAATTTCACGCATTTATTTTAAATATTAGAATGCTATTTTTAAAACATCAGTGCAAAGCAGCAGTTTTTATCGTAGCTTTTACATGGTATAAATAGTTTTCTGTAATAAATCAATATCATAGGATAAATATTCTGAGCCAGAATAATAAGCTACTGATAATTTTGCCCATAGTAATCATTTTTAGCATGGCTGTGCTTTCCATAGTGTGATTTTTTCTGATTTGTATTTAATATGAATTGAGGTAAGTTGCAGAAGCTAACATCATAGCCTGGGACACTGTGACCAACATGAATAAAATAGCCAAGAGCAGTATGTGAGCACAACATAGAGGAAGGATATCAGTAAGATACAGAACTCTGAAAATAAATAATTAGTCATTAAGATAATGTGAAAGTGGAGGATAATTTATGACTTTATGGAAATAATAACATTAAATATCTCCCCCCAATAATTTTCTTTCGGGTTATTTAAAAATCAAAGGTGCTAAATAAGACAATTTTAGCTACTTATATACCTGTTCCGTGGTGTTTTCTTCTGTTTCTGACTAAGATCGGTCTGCGCAATGCTTATTCATAGGACTAGACCAGGCTGTGCATTGGTTATTCGTAGTCCTGCTCCCTCTAGGTTACAGGAGAACTTGGCTTTGGCAGCAGCGCTGGCTCTAGAAGATGCTTCTCTTTCCCTCAACCATTCATTTCCCCCATCAAACCACAGGTCACTCAGTTGCACTGATACGAATGTCTTTTGGGCCACATGGTAACTGAAGTGGTCTGGTTCATAAAATGGGGGGGTTGTTTGGGACTTTTTTTTTATTATTTTTGGAAAGTTCAGAGATAATTTCCAAGTTTAAGGTTAAACAGTGGGAACAGAGAGTGCTCATCTCAACGAAAAGTTTTCTTCGGCTTTCCAAAAGATGAGCATGTTACCATTTCTAGGGATTTGAGCCAAGGGTATTGGGCCAGACTCTGCCAGAACAAATATGGACCAGCAGGCCCAATACTTGCACTTGCTCTTTTGTGAAGGAGAAACTGAGGCTTCACTGAACGAAGAGTGAGCAAATGGGACAACCAGCTGTGAGCATCTGCACGACTGAGCAATGCTCAGTGTCCTCAAGGAGGGCCCGCTGGGTTTGACGTGTGAAGTACTCAGCACCCTGGCCCACATCTGCTAAGGATCTTAAGCTTGAGCCTAAAAGTGGTAGCCTAGCTGGAGGTAAGGGCGCTGCTCGTGTGTCCAACTGGAGCTGGATCGTTACTACCTCGCAGCATTGAACCTCTCGCCGAGCTCATTTGCAGCACTGTGGTCGAAGCCTCCCTTGCAGGGGAAGGACTAGAGCCACCCGGCTCCCACTGGAGCTCCAGGGCAGCTCTCCCAAGGGCAGAGCTTTCCCAAGGCTGCCTCCTGGCCCACCGAGAGCAGTCAGCCCCAATATTTGGGCTGCAGAGAGTATCAGGGCCAAGATCCTCCCGCCTCACTGTTGTGCAGGGCTTGGTGGTGGCGGGGCAGTGCCTCTCCCCCAGCTCCAGCTGCAGGAACAAGCAGCACCCGAGTCTGCACGTCCCACCATGCTGGGCCTCTGCCCATCTGGCCTGTAATGTGCTGAGAAGGCAATCCCAATGACTCGTTTTACAACCAAGTTATCATTCATCCTACTAACAAAAGCTGTTCAACTCTGGTTATATAGGTTATACAGTAATAAAAGTTCAAGTATCCATAAAATTGCCATTGAACTGTAAATTAATGCGAGGTAAAGTTGTTGCCCAAGGGAATGACCAAGCTTCAGAAAGGTGTGTCCTAAATTAATTAATGCCACATTCATCTCTGACTAGGAAAAGAATGGGTTTATTATTGTCTTTGGTTGTTGAGCTCAGGGTTTTGTTTTCAAGCGGCAATTACCATTGTCATCTCTGCTCATTTAAACAAGCCTTTGTGAAATCGGAGAAAACCCCAGTAAAATTTATGAATGAGATGGCCTATTTTTTCTTTCTTTCTTTTTTTTTTTATTGCTGCATCTCTTTGAATGGGTAGAGCCAACCTGTGCCTGCACCACTCAGCTAACTTGCAACTGTCAAGAGTTCCCTTCTTGCTTAAGTAAAGACATACATTTTTACACTTCACGGTTGCTGATCTCCCTGAGCATCATGGTTCAGCTTTCCTCTCTCTAACCTCACCTTTAAAACCTTTGAGTTTTGGGGGTTTTTTTGCATCACTGAAAAGAAAAAAGGTGTTACTTATTGGTAGGTCAGTTTTAATTATTATGAATGAGGATTAATAAAACAATTGTTCTTGGTTCCATGTGAAACTGCTATGTATTTTGAAGCTGGGTAGAATGACAGTCGGGGTCTCCAGAGCTGTGTGTTGCAGTGTGGTCTGCAAAACTTAGCTTCTGGGTTTGTGCCTGTGTGAGTGTTGCTGCCTTCCCTTGAGCTGGAGATTGGCCCATTACTGCCAGACACTGGCAGAAGGCGTTGGGTGGACCTCAGCAATCACTGGATCAGGAAGTCAAAGTTGTAGACGATGTCAAGACAGCACATACCTACTCTTTTTACATGCATAGTAGCTGTATTAAAAATATAGCCAAGTATCTAAGGTGAAGCTGAGACTGGTAAGGGATACGAAGAGGTTATGAGCAATGAGGAGAATAGGTGTTCCAGTATCATGCGTGAGCAAGAGGGAATTAACTGTGAGATCAATCATAGAGTGGAACAGTCTCCTTAGCAAATGGTGGCAGCTTCATTTTCAGGCCACTTAAAAAGGGCTAAAGCACAAGAAAATATTACTGGCCAGTTCCATAGCCTGGAGTGGGCTGCTGCTTTGCCGGCCTCGCGGTGTTGAGTGGGCTTCGTTAGCCTCTCCGTGATTTCTGCGGGGTGTCTGTGCAAAGGGGGGAACTGGGTTGCCAGGAACCCTAGGCTGCTAGCTGGCGTCACAGCACCTCAGGTCCAGTTTTTGCTAATGTGTGGGGACTTAGATGAGTGTCAGAGAAGGCCAGTCCCGTGGCAAGGGATGGATTTTACAGCTGAGGAAGCACAGAGCATAGAGGCCCTGTATAATGAGGTGCACATCATCTGTGTTCAACAAGTCGTCCACAATTCTTGGACTATTGGGGTCTGTTGCAATTCTTGGTAGTGGCTGTCTGTGCAGGGTTTCGGAGCTGCCATATAAGCCGCTGCTCTGTATTACCAGAAGACTGCAAAAGATATCTCCCAGATCTCTTGCTAACAAGCCTCAGAGATTTGTATTGAGTAGCTGACTGTTCTCCGCGCACAGCAAGAACCTTTCCGCAGTGTTTCTATCGCTGGCGCTGACGCTGGCCTGCCTGTCTGTGCTGTGCTGAACTGACACAATGGAAAACAGCACTTCCCATCAATTACTAACAAAAAAAGAGTCACCATCATGCCCTATCACTGATCAAGTCTTGCTAGGCTGCTTGACACAGGATAAGGGCTGAGGCAGCTGGAACAGGACCTCCACCACACCACTGGTGGCAGCAAATTCAAAAATAGTTAAAATGTTTTCTCATACCTTTTCTGCTTTTTTCCCCTCTTCAATTTTTTTCATACAGAAGTAATTTTCAGTACTTTTCCTGACTCCTCCCTCTCCTTTCTTAGCACAACACCTCCTTAGATATCATCATCTTTTTTCTTACCATCTCTTCCTCTTTCCATTTAGCCTTTGCTTTTTTTTTTTTTTAACCCCCATTCTCCTCTGTTTCTTTCTCTTTCCAGTCTCTGTTTAGCTCTTCTGCCTCACAGATTGTCTCTCTGCTTGGTTTTCTTTTTCCCAGCACTTACTATATTCCTCGTGTTTTTGCAACTCTAATGCGAGCTTGTCTGCCAAAGAATAAACTTCTATTTATGGAAAATATATGCAGCTATATGCGCTGCTAAAACATCTTCAGATTGTTTGCTCACAGTAGTCCTGCACAGACAGCATGACACTGTTAACACAATAACTGAACAGTTACCAGCATATTTACCAAAATTAGAGCCAAATGGCATGTAAGCACACACCTATGCAATTACACAGCTTCTGTAATGTGCACACATGGGTTCAGGTTCATCCATCTGGATCTATCTTAAATTAACTAACCTTCTTTTCTCCTCTGCCAAAGAAACAATGCAGTCTGGTTTTATAGGGGAGCATCCTAGGGTCTAATCCTTAAGATACAATTACCCTACTCTTCCAAGCACTGTTCAGTTTGCCCAGGAAGGGATAACAATTAGTCATGCCCCACAGTAGAGGCCAATGGAAATTCCTGAACTGTTCTTCTAACTGCGCTTGTCTTAAGCTAGTCTGATTTGGGTCTTAAACTGCCATTTACAGAATGAACAGTTTTTATCTCTATCCCCAAATTATCTTGTTCTGGTGAGGAAAAAAGAGGGCCAAAAAAACTTGTTTCTCTGCTTGTGCTATTGGCTGTTAGACTCGTGCTCTGTTCTCTACCCTAATGTTAGTAGGTCTCCTTAAAAGCAGAAATGTGTTTGTGAATGCAAATGAATAGATTGCTAAAAACCAGCTGTGGCATCTCAGCTGATTTTGCGAAAGCTGCATTCAAGATGTAAAAGAACAGAGAAATAATTTGGAGTTCCTGAAAATTGGAGTCTACTGTTGGTTCACACCACTTCTAATCTCCACTGAGCCCATGCTCTGCAATAGGTTGGGTATTCAGTCTTCTTGTGCTAATTATTCCATTGTCAGGTCAAATTATAATTTTAGATCACTCTAATTTCGAAGTTCTGAGCATGAAGTATTATAAGCTGATTTCTTGGGATGTCTATAAAATAAAAAAGATCAGTATACTAGTCTGTTTTCATCTAGTGCCTCCAGATTAGCATCCTAAAACAGTAATATTCCAGTTATGATACCTTTTAAAACATTCTTAGTCTTTTAGCTTAGTTTCTTACTGAAGTATGGTAAATAAAGGGGGAGAATTTCAAAGGCACAGAGGGTAGCTCTTCCTCTGCAAGTCGATGGAAGTTGTGTGTCTAATTCCCATTTGCGCCTTTGAAAACACATGTCCCTGCTTTGCCCATGGCTTTAAATCTCATGTGCACACAAGCACAAGCCCCCCGTTCCTATTCAACCTTCCACACACACAATTTAATTTCCTTTCAGTGTCACAAACTTTCTACAGTAGCTGAAATATGTCAGGGATGTTTTCGTCAAATTGCTGAGACCAGGTTCTTCAGCTCCCAACTATGCACTTCTGGGGTGATCAGATCATGATGTTAGTAGAGTCGCATAAGAGCTTATTAGCAGCTGTTGCAGACACTTTCTCTGTGCTCTAAAAACAACAAGGAGAACAACAACTCAGCTGGGAGGAGCATATGCAATAGCCTTTTAATCATTGCTTCAACTCACCATGTCATGAAGCGTAAGCTTTCTCATCAATGAAGCTAGGAATACAAAACCAGAGAACTTCTTAAATATTTCAAACACCTGCATCTTGTGAAACAAATTTATGCCACCAGATTTAATAAGAAATAGAAAGGAAGAAAGAAGAAAAATCTCATGGATCAAAATTGTCTCCGTATCAGGAAATGAAGGACAGGAACAAAAATACCCTCCTCCTCCATCTCCTCCTCTTCTTTTCCCACCTCAAACTTGACGATGAAATTCTGTAATCTGACAACCCCCTGCAAAATCAAAGCTGAGTATTTACAAATGATGCTTTTCTATGTAAGTCTGCAATTTCAAATCCCCCCAACATGAGCCATTTCAAAGCTGGTTGGGCTCTGTCTTCTTTTTGTTGCTATCTGTGTTGCCCAGCTTTGCTGTCCTCCTTTATCTGCGGCAATTACGGAGCCAACACTAGTGGCCACGCAGAGGGGTATATAGGCAGCTGTGGGAGACAAATGCCAAGCTTTAGATTCTGTTTATTCAGCAGTGGCAGGGAAGTTGCTAGCTGGTCACTAGGCTGGAGAGGTGCCTACAGGCCTGGTGTGGGATAAGCCTGCTGTTCAGCTGTCCTGCTTCTCTGCAGCCCGCTTCATTGCAGTCACAGTGATGAATTTGTTTCCTTTCACAGTAAGTCAGACAATAAGGACATTGCTAAATCTTTTATGGAGCCCAGAGGCAGGGCTCTTGGTTTATATTTGTTTGCTATGGAGCTATGATTTGTATGACCACCAAGTTGCCCCTTGACTCAGAAAGACCAGTGCTGCAACCTTAGGTGCTATATCGTCGGTGACTGGAGTACAGGAAGGTAAAACTGGCCAGCAGATGTCTCTCAGGATATTTCTTTTCAGATGCTATTCTCCCAACTCCCTTTCTTTCCTGAGCTTCCAGAAATGGGGCTTGGCGGGTTATGAGAAATGCTGTATCCCACTTCTCTGCCTGTTTTCTGCAAGTATTACAGCCTCAAATATTTAACTTTGTAGTATTGGGATTTTTTAGCCACAACCTAAATTAAGGGGATGTTTCATAAAGATAAAAGAAAAAGCGAGTGAAGGTAGCTCCTTTGTGTCTTCAGAACATTTTGCAATTACCTATGGCCATTGAGAAAATGACACAATGTCACTTGTGGGGGTGTACAATATTTTATACCATTTTCACTTGGGAAAAGCACTAATAGTGCAGGGATTCTGCCTCAGTTGGCATGGGAGAATTGGTATATGGCAGGAAAAATACTCTGTTTGCTGGTGCAGACTGTGTCAACATGAGGCAAATCTGCTAATCAAGCTGTACCTGCCAAGCCATGCTGGCAAATTTTTCCTTGGGTAGACTTGGCCAAAGTCTGAGCTCTTTTCTATAGCTATGTATTATCCTCCCTATTTACATGGAGAAACTGCAGCAGTGAGGATAAGTGGTTGCTCATGGCACTGAAGGAATTAGTTTTAGAGGTGGAAATGGAAGGCTGGAGTCCCCTGTTCCCAGTCATGTTCACACCAGACCGTTGCATTTTGGCTTGGATGGGGTTTAAAGCTCACCACTTAGGTCATATAGAAAATGCGCACACAATTATCATTTACAGGAGCTCTCCATTGACATGATCCATGTCTTTGAGAATACAATAGTCCATCACCAATCCAATCATCTTTCTGTGACTGAGGGGTTTATGCAATTATAAAAAAGTAGATGATTTGAATGTTCTATCCCTCTTGTGGAATTGTGTTTGGACTTTATCCGAAGAGACAGAGAAGGGATTTTGTTTGTTTTGTTTGATCATTTCTTATCACAGAACTTTGTTTGACTCAAACCACAATGATACAAGCATTCAAACACCACCTTCAGATGTAATATTGATTTATAAAACAGCAGTGCACAGCTGCTAAGCTTCACTGTTGCATACAGAAGGTCTTCAATTCCCAACAAATTACTGGCATTTCTACCTATTTACAAATTAATGTTTCTTCTGAACCTTGTGCATTTCTTATTATTCCAGCATGCTTTCTTCAGTTTCTGCTTAGAAACCTTGTGCGAGTGTGTATTATGCAGTGATAGGGCAGCTTTAGAGCATCAGTTAAATTGGAGTTAAATAAAAAAAAAATCTAGATCAACTTTTATCCTTAGGCAAGTTATGCACCGAGTGAAATTAAACCACTATATGTACTTGTAGATTGAAGAATCAGAGGTGGAGGATGGGTCAGAAACACTAAGATCAAAGTTTTTCTTCTTTGAAAAAAATCCCTTTGAAAAGCCCCCATGCCACCTATTCTGCTTGTTAATGTTTTGACTGGAAGTGTCTGGCAGTGTCATCATCAGCAGAATATTTTTAAAGACCTTTTTTTTTTCCTTTGGAGCTGACTCTAATAGCAAAGCAATGGATCCTTAGCAGCCTCTGTTATATGTCTCTTAAGGGAATATTTTTGTTAATTGCAAATATTTGATTGACAAACATGGGATGCAATTAGTAGGCAGGCACAGTAGGAATGTGCAGTGAACTGGATCTCTGAACCAACAGATCTCAACTCTCTCAGCTTGATCTGAAATAGGCTAGAGCATTTAAACCATATGTTTCCCTCAAACTTTTTCTTTCCTCTGAAAATTCCTTATTTCCCTCAACTAACCTTCTTTCACTCTCTGCACCAAGGGAGCTAATTCATCTACTATGATCATGTCAAATAAAGACAGAAAATTCTACACAAGCTTCAGACTTATGCTGCTTTTTGACCGTGGCAGTAAAAATTAATGTGGACAAGACTATACATGCCAGTTGTGCCTTACAAAAGCCCTAGGTGAAAGAGAATACAATCTAATTTAACTTTAGACATTTTGAGCTTAATGGTCTATTTAAACAACCTGCTACCATCTGACTACATTTATCAATTATATTTCTTTTTATTTATACAGAGCACTGCCTTTCTGGGGAGGCTATAATTAAAACTTATCTAGATAAATTGTGCTCAGATTCTGTGGCGTGAGAAGGAATTCAAAGGATTTCAGTGTCTCTAGTGTTCTTTTTCTTAAAAAAAAACTTGCTCTTAAATATTTAAAGGGAAATATATTTTAATAATTAGAATAACACAACTACAACAGTTCTTAGAATTGCAGTTAATAATTACCAAAAAGAAACGCAGTGTTGCCTGTAGATTAAAGTGTTGACACCCCAGAAAAATTCATTGCATGTGAGCCATACCGGTGCCATGGCATGTCTTCCCGGGAGGAGAGGGTGCTTCTTCCCTTCCCGTTTGTTGCACGGGTTGTCAGGATGCAACCTGGCTCTGTGCGCGGCTGAGGTTTTCTTCATCATCATCATCATCATCATCATCATCATCATCATCATCATTTCATTGTCAGCTCTTTTCCAACTGAGCCTCCAGTGCACTCGTTGTGAGCTCATGGTCATCGCTGTGACATCGGAGCGGGTCATCTCTGCCACAGCCACCGGAGCACGACGTCGGAGAGGAGCAGCGTTGAGCCCGGTGCCGAGCCAGCGGCTGGCGCAGCTGCGTGGCGCCGAGGCACCTGCGCCGGCTCGGGTGGCGGTGGCCGCCGAGCGTGGTGGCGCAGAGCTGCGGGTGGGCTCGTTTGCCCTGCTGGGAAGCTCATTTGCAGCTACCTCGGGTGTCTCCACAACCCGCTACAGCGTACAGTGCCGTGTCAGGAAGATATTTTTTACAGCTAAACGACAATAGGGTTTTTCTCAGGTTCTGAGGAGCACAGGCTGAATTTGGCAGCTTTTTCCAGCCTGAGGAGGGGTGCTTAGCGTGGACAAAAGAGATGGGACCTAGGCCTATCCTGTTGCATTAGCATTTGTAGTGTGTTTTATTGTATTGTCAGGGAGAAGTCTGAGGAAAATGAAGAGGTCACTCTCTCCCCGCTATTATTTTTTGTATGACATGAACCAATCTTACCATAACCTAATTTTATTCATGGAAGTCCCAAGGCCCTTTGCGATCTCTGGCAGTACTCATATGAGTAACATGAGTTTATATGTACCTACATCATCACACTCCATTAGAGCACGCATATTTATAAAATCACATGAAGGGGCTAATGAAGCTTTGCTCATTTCAGAAGGGCCCAATCCGGAAACATTTACTCCTACTGGGGACTGCTCATGTGATTAAGGCTGACTCACATAAGTGTTGCAAGATCCAGCCTTTAATTTGCAAATCCCAATAACGGGATGTGTTAATCAGACACTTCATCAGTGGAAAGAGTGCTAGATCTGTAGTAGCTCTATGGTAAGGCTAAAAATATAAGCTAGATTTCTTTAAAACTTCCTTACAGAGTTTTGTCCTTAGAAGGGAAAATGTTATCTCAGTGCTGTCTACATTTTGAATGTAGAATTTCAGATTTGTTATAAGTAGCCCCACAGAACTCACAAAAAGATGAGCTTCATCTGAAGGTGTGATTCTGTAATATTTCATGCCACGTATTTGTAGCCTTCCTACTGCAGCAGTATTTAACATGCACACTTAAAAAATTCTCTTTTCAGCGGGTGTGATAGTATTATTACATAAGGGCACTTCATGAAGGTCCATTGCAAAGCCACAATAGTTAAAACAGAGCTTCATGGTGAACAGCTTTGGTACAGCAGAGATGTTTTAAATGCTGGTTCCAGTCCATGCTTGGGCTTCTCAAGGTTGCCCTTAGTGAGGACTATCCCCTGAAGATAATTCTTTTTTCACACTGAAGTAGTTGTTGTGTCTCCCTGTTTAAGTGCTTGACAGAAAATGTCCACAGTTGGACTGCACATAATGT
This sequence comes from Apteryx mantelli, assembly GCF_036417845.1. Taxonomy (NCBI): domain Eukaryota; kingdom Metazoa; phylum Chordata; class Aves; order Apterygiformes; family Apterygidae; genus Apteryx; species Apteryx mantelli. The sequence goes on along the minus strand of NC_089980.1, from coordinate 15,149,753 downwards.
ATCCTGTCAGTTTGTAAAATCTTTCTATGTGACTGTGTTGAAAGAGGGACTTTGTCTCAGGTTTTCTGTTCACAGCCCCACAATTTACATTTTACTGTTTTGTCATGTTAATGTAATTCACTTAAAATATTTAAATTGTCCTTAATTAATTGAGGAGGGAGATTATTATCGTAGTGAACTTGCAGGCACCGTGTGGAACAGTACTGACACCATTTTGGTGACTACAGGTGATGAATGGTGTTGACATGAACTGCTGCAGTTACATAGTGTGCGTATACACAAATTATACCGCCATGTGTGTTCCTCTGTGTTATGAAAGCCTTTTGTTTATATATACCCAGCTATACATTTACACATTATGTAAATAAACACACATATGCCCATGCAATTTAATTGAATATATGGCTATGGGTTAAGAGGCATGTTACTCTGATGAAAAACATCTTATGGTAGCGAGTAAAAATATTTCCAATATGCTTTTGAGACTCCCATAGAATTTAAGAAGGAACTATAGAGATTTCTTTAAGGTAGTGGCTCAAATCATTTAATAAGAGGGCATGGTGTGCTTCCAAAATCCCTAGGCTGTTGAATGACACTCGTAGAAACCCATCACGTTTCATCGTTATTCAACTCAGCTCATTCTTATGAGGATGGATTAATTCATCAGTTACGAGCTTTTCCATTGATCTTTGGTGCACACGAATTGGACCACAAGGCTCTGAGTGCCCTGTAGCCCCTTGTCCGTGCTGGGGGTCCCGCTGCACCCCTCGGTGCCGGCAGGACTATATCCCTTCATCTCGGGGTAGGGCGCTGCTGGCAGTGTCGCAAGGTGATGGGTCTCGCTCCAGGAGAGCCTAGCTGCACGCCTGCCTCACCAGGAGATCTCCTCTTTTGGTTCTTTGTTTTGTTCCGTGTTTCCCTGCCGGTACCAGGGCATCTCTCCTCCGGCTCTTCGGTGTCACCACGCAGCCGCTCAGCTGCGGCAACCCGGCTCAGTGACCGGCGGTGGCAGAGCCGCCGGCGCAGTCAGGCCGGGACCCAAATCTATTGTTCGCATGAGAAAGCTCAGCGGAGCCACTTGACAGGTTTTGTAAGCACTCGAGAACTTTACCAGGAAGTTTCCTTCCTTTTTCTCTCCCTTCCCCTCACTCTACCTCAAGCTGAATGCAAAATGTGTGCCGTTTTAGTGATTAACAAAAAGGGGATATGGTCGCTTCTGAGCACACAGGCGCACAAGCGAGTGATCAGGTGCGCGAGAACAGCGATGCCTCTGCATGCGAGGGCTTACGCTGCGATGCTGTGTAGTGTCGCACTCAGACACCGTGTTCTGCACGTCTTTGTTATCATCGCCTGATAAACAAACAGCTCCAAAATTACAGAACTTGTTATGGTAATTGAGTGAAGAAAAGGAAATGCAGACCCTGCCTCACTATCTATTACATTGCCACCACTAAAGTTGCCTAAACCTGCGCTACTCAAATGATATTGTAATATTAGCTGCCTTTCTTTTTTCACAATGATTGTTTTCTGTCCATCTCAAGCTGGATGTCAGTTCATTTAGATTTACATCAAGTAGTAAATTAAAATAATCACTCAGCAAACACTCTCAGCTCAGTTTTCTCTTTCAGTCAGGAGTTGCGAGAGATGCTTGAAGCATTCAAGCAGAAAATATTGCTGTCTAGATATTTGTCCTCTGGGTGATAAAGGAGGCATTGTCTTGGGACCCACTCAGGCCTCGGAGCTGATAGTAGCTGTGCATCACAGCTGTGAAGTGCGCTTTGTTATGTGTCTGAGGATTAGGGTTCAGGACCTTGTTTTTCTTGAAATACCAGACTGATCAGAGCTGCATATGTTCGGGGGAAAGCAGAGGTCGATGGTTCTCTGTCCACATTTTTACTAGATTATTCTTGGACAGAACTCTGGGAGAATACCCTGCAGCTTAAACCATCCCAAGAGTTTTTCGTATTCTGCATTATAACCGTCATGGAAAAAAAGCTGTAGTTTATCTATCTGCATTCGAAACAAAAGACTACAGCACCGCAGAGTCTCGGGGCTTTGGACCCACGCTGGAGCACACTGAATTTTGCTCCTTTGTGTTCCATTTACGGTGCAGCTGCCTGTTTAGAAGCAGAAAGGCACCTTAATATAATAACCAAATTCAAAGAATGTGTGGCCTTAAGGAGAACACAGTCAATCTTCAGATCGACAGCTAATCTTAAAGCAAGGGTAGAATTGGTGTGGTATATGAGACCAGGGTTTGAGAGGGACAAAAGAAGGCTGCTCTGTTTCTCTAAGCTGCCTGTTTCAGAGAGGGAGGAGGTGGATTTTTTTTTCTGTTTAAATAATTAAACAGTACCTCCCCTCCCCAAAAAAAACCAGAAAAAAGAAAATATGCTTATTTTAGCAAATGAGATGTGTATAGAAGCACTCTTACTAAGGATGCTGTCATAAATTAGGGTAATACTTCCATTATAGTCAGTGAGTTGAAGTCTGAGTAAAGGCTGCAGGATCTGGGCATTATCTAATTAACCTCTGCAGCAGCCTGATCTTTGTAGTGGTGCGATATGGTAGTTTGTGGAATTAAAGATTTTGGGCCACACAGCCACCTTGCTTGTGTTGGTGCGATACCAGAGTAGCTACGTGGGTTTTACTAATAAACTAAGGACTATATGTAGCTCTTTTGGTGTATGTGAGCAGTGTATGTGTATGGTGTAGATACATTGCCAAACCAAGCTTTCAGTGTGGTCAATGTCAGTCTGAATTCATCCCGTTCAGGACAGGGCCCTGATCAATAGGCAGAATATTGCCTTTTAAATGATTAATGTCAATCATATAATCCAACTGATGGGACAGAAGTGGAAACAATGTTTAGCCCATATGTAGGATAGTGCCTAAGGATTAGTTCCCTTTATTTCCATAATATATGATAGAAAACGCTTTTGTAACTCAGATTTCTCAGCTTGCAAACATTTTAGTCGGGACAACTTTTAACCCCGTAAAGTTGCTGCATAAATTCTGAAGGCCACCCGTTCATCTTTACTTTTAAAATTAGTCCAGTGTGGAAAATGTTTCCTCCTGTCCTCCAGACTACAGAGTTATATACCAAAATGGGCTTGGCTTAAGCCTCAGGTCTGGAATTACTTCCCTCCCACAGGGTAGGGCATCTGCCCTCTGGAGCTAGAGGAAAGGCCTGGATGATGTTTGCAAAAATGAAGCCCATCTTCAGTGTTTGCACAGTTCTGCCCATCCACCTGTCCTCTGTAGAGCTGGTCCCCATCCTGCTTTGGGCCTGCGCATCCTTGTCATGGCTTCTCTTTCAATCTTGCTTCTTCAAGTTGGTCAGCTTCAGTTGGTTCCAGTGCTCCTTTGCCCTATGGAAAGGTGAGCTTGGATCTGTGCTCCAAGGGACCTCAGAGGCGACTTGAGATATTAGCTTGGGCTTAGTGGAATCAATGGTGTGAGCTTACCATCATGACAGGCCACCAGCTCAAGCTCAGCTAGAGACCAAACACCCTCTGAACATCATCTTACCATCCAGTCTTTTTATGGACATCGTTGTCATTTGGAGGAGACTCCTGGGCAAGTGTGCATTTTGGCCCTCCTGGCAAGAATGATCCACAGGTCTTTTCCCTGCTTAGATAAATTGGCTCCCCAGTGACAAAAGGGGAACTGAGGCTGGATGTGGGTTGAGGAGCCTTGGTCAGAAATTGATCTGTGTAATTATTGCCTGAACTGAGCTCTGGGCTGCCAAACTAGTTATAATGTTTGCATCCTTGTCCTCTGCATTGCTAAACATCCTGCTACTCTACCACCCTGCAGCGCCCCTCTTCCAAGGGGTTAGGCTGGAGAGAGGATGCGCATGGATCAAAGCAGCACTATGTGGCACAGAGGGAAGCGATTTGTTGTTACTTCATCATCTGCCCGGCAGGACTGATTTGCTGCATTTATGCATTTCTGCCTACAGAAAGCTGGCATCATTTTAAGGCATTTATGATGGGATTCTCACATCAAACTTTCAAAAAATTACAGAACAACAGTCTCATTTATAAGTAGCATTTTATATTTTGGTTTATTTCTCTTCACTTCTACTTCCTCCTTTCTTACTAAAATGAGCATTGGGTACTGACCTCTCTTTTGGAGCTTGTAGAAATCATCTCTTTCTTTTTTTATTTCTCCTCTTGCTTTTTTTTTTTTTAACTGCATTTTAAAATTTATTTTCTAATGCTTTGGAAAGGTTTGGTTTATCCTTCTTCGCTCATGCTAGTGAAGCTATCCATCAGTCCTCTTTTCTCCTTGAGTTGTTGCTGCTGCTGGTTTTTTTTGTTATTATTGAATTTCCTGTGCCTTTCTCCCTTTCTGTCCTAGTACAGTTTTGCCTCTTGTTTGGTCTCATACTTCTTCTCTTCTGCCTATATCCCAGCAAAATATAACAGAGGTGCCACTAGCTTTTCCTCCCTAATCCCTAATTCCTCTTCCCCAGCCCTCAGTTCAGTTTTTTCTGCCCTGCAGAGACCAATACCTCCAGGGATGCTTTCCCAGTGCCGCTGGGCCCAGCCCTGCTCCCTTCCCACCGCACCGCGGCTCTTCCCCGGTTCGGTTCGTCGCACCCCGCGAGCAGCAGGACACGAGGGCCGCGCGCAGCGTGACGGAGCGGCACGGCGAGGCAGAGCGCTGAGACGAGACGGCCTCAGACTGCCGGCACGGGCAGGGTGCTGCCAGCAGCGTGGCAAGGGACACAGCCGGGGATGGGATGTGCCTCCAGGAACAGCACGAGAATCCCTTAAAAACCAGGTCTGCCCCGCTGCAATCAGGGAACCTGGGGGGTGTTTTTTTGGCTGATAACAGAAATCAGGCTCCTGCCAGGGCCAGTCTCGAAGCTGGACAATGGAAGGGGGGGATTCCCTTGTTTTTTACATTGAAAAAAGAGAAAGACCGTTTCCTGAATGAATTAAAAAAAACCCAAAAGCCTGCTGGGGCAGAAGGCTATCATGGCCTCCGGCTCCTGGTGTGGACTCACAGAAGAGTTTGAGACGTGAAACCTTCCCCCGCTGGTATGCATTCCCTCTGCTTGAATAAAGGAGACACTGGGGCCAAGGTATTTAAGGGTAAGGTATTTAGCTAGTGTAAGCTGGCATGCCAGTAATGACATCAACTTTTCAGATTTATATCAGCCTGAAAATCAGGTCTCAGAGTTTTAGCTGATTTGAGTTCTTAATGGAAAAATATACCAGCATTTACACAGGTATATCATAAAGCTTCCTGAAATTATTTGTAACATACATTTTTTCTAGATATCTCAATGACAATTTGAATGTCAAATTGCTCAAATTATCAAAATATTGAGGTAAATGTGTATGCAAAGGAAATGAGGCACTTCTGTTTGCGAGTGGTGTGTTTTGGGTTTTTTTCGCTGCTGTCACCAATCACTGTCATCGGGACCTGTCATAAAGATGGACACTGGAAGGGGGAATTCCCCTAGTTCTTTGTAATAAAAAAAGAGAGCCAGAATTTCCTGAGTGCAGAACTCCTGGGCTATAAGGTTACCAGGGCCTCCCACTGCTTGTGTGTAGCTGTAGAGAGTATTCAGAGGGTGCAGGAGATGAGCAACATGGCATGAGGTGAGAGAATTAGGCACAGAGCAGGAGGAAAGTTACCCCGTGGGTGTCCATTCCAGGCAAGAGAGGTTTCCTACAAATCCTGAAGAAAGATAGCTTACAAAAGCTTCATTATAAGCTCCTGCTAATTTGAAGAAAAAATGTCAGAAATGACAATATTATTTTCCACTCAGCTGTCAAGATCTCTGCATGTATATCTGATTAGATTGTAGCTTCTGAAAAATGCAAGCGTTCCACTGAAAACTCTTTGTACAGTGCCTTGCACAATGCACTCTGGTGCCCGCAAGCATCACTTCAGTAGAAATAAATAATACTTGTGATGTCTTTATTATATAACAAGATCTTTGTATCATGCCCACTGTTAGGAGACATGAGGAACTGTGCCTGCTCTCTAGTAGGAAGGCTGTGGATTCTCCCCAGGATAACCTGTTCTTTTTGCCTTACTGCAACAAGATCTGGATGGCTGAGATCCATAAAGGATCTCCAAAGTATTTGCTCTAGTTCAGCGCTAGCAAATATTGGAGGTGTGCAAAACGTAGGCAAAAATAGCTGCACTGAATTTGAAGTTTTCCCCTGTTTAACAACTAAAATACTGTTTTCGTTTTTCTTTAGAGCTTGCTTGGTGGTGGTGAGGATGTATGAGAGGTTCCCTTTCCATAGAAAGTCCCTTTCTGAGCAACAGCGTGCAGATTCCAGGCTAAAAGGGTAGCAGAAAAAGCAGACTTGGCTGCAGCTGCTACCTGAAAATCCAGGGGCCATTGCCTTCTTTACTTCATCTGTCTCTAGTCAGCTGGAAAACACAGTGACCTATGAGTAATGCGGCCATCCCAAACTCATGCTGATAAAACCTTTACACTACCGTCTCTTGCCATCTCTCCCTTTCTATCTCTCTGAGATGTTCTGATCCAATCTTGACTTCCTTTGAGGTAGGGCATTCAGTCTTGGTGCCCTCCCCCCGTCGGAGAGTCAGAGAGAAATGATTTTGAGTTTTTTTTTGTTTTATTTTGTTTTTGCCTTAGTAACTTGGCTACAGAGCTTTTATACCAATGAAAAAGGATATGGCTCTGTGGCAGTAACCCTTTTCTGCAATGCCCTTTTGTACATCACTCTTTCCAGCGAGTGGCTGCTGTTGAGGGCATAGCAGAAGAATTTCCAAATCCCAGAATATCAGAGTGGTCCTAGGTGGCAGTAAACTACCATGTGTAACTTAGAGCAACCCACAGTTGGGAAATAAAAAAGGTTAGCAGTTCTTTGCTCTCTCTGCCTCCTTAACAATACTATGTGCAACCTGGCTGCCCCTGGGTAGTCAATCTGCTTGACATATTTTGGTAATCCTCTCTTATAGGCCTGTATATTTGTACCACTAAAAAAAACGCTTCTTGCTTATTCCTCACAGGTCATCATGGTGGATTTTATGGTGGGATTTCTACATCTGAGAGAGAACTATCTGTGAATTTCTGGGTAATTGTGATTGCTCCTGCTTCTTTTATGATCTGGTGTGGATGATGTCACCTTTTCTTTAACTCTAGGCTGCAGTCCTTTCTCCTTACCCCCTATGTTTGTTGCCTCAGGATCAGACTGTTGTCCTGAGTTGTGTCTTATAGCTACTCTGAGCTGTAAGGTGAAGAATGTGAGGGCTGCCCACTCAGTATGCAGCTCTTCTGTCCCGCCAGTAGCCTTTGACCAGATACCTGCAAACTGCCTACTCATGTATGAGGGGATTTGCTTGCATTTTACAACGATATAAATGGTTGAGCACTTACTGGATAAAGAACTGTCTTCTGTCTGTATGATCCTGCCTTAACTATGGTTAATGGAACAACTCAGTAGCCAGGCAATTTTCTTGTCCCGAGAGAAACACTCTCACTTTTTGACTGGACACAATCCTCATCTATTTCTCAGTTTTTTAAAGAGGTGAGATTTACTTTGGGTTTTGTAGTAGATTTTAAAATGTTTCTTGCTTACATTTGCTTCATTCTTTTCTTTGAGAAACTCAAAATTAAAATAAGCATGTGCTAGAATGGGCACTTACAAAATAGCATGGGGTGCAATGGGTTGAAGACCACCATATCATGAACAAACTAAGCCCCAGTCCTGCTGTGATGCAAAGTCCATGGCAGTAGATTACTGCACTCCCTGACCAAGGTTGGTGGAGGCACAGCTTTAATGAGTCAGATGGAAACAGACTGTTTTTCTGTTTGGCACTCAGCCATTCTCTGTATGGTAACGTTTGCATTGTAAGCTCCTTGGGGCAGGTACTACGGCTTTCCAAATGTCCTGAGTCACTCCAAGAATGTGGCTAGCATTCTGTGAACCAAAGCTCATAAATCAAAGCCGGCGTTTTCTCGTGCGCTTCAAAACCTACTCCATTTTGGAATGAGAAAACCATGTACAGCTCACTGCAGGCTTTGTCAAATTATTCCTCCCCTTCACACTTGGACTCTTCTTCATTTTCCACACACTTAATACTCACCCAGCTCCTTTCTGTAACTGGCAGCTTATCCAATTACACACTAGAGGTAGAAATACTGAAGTCTTACAGTTCAAATGTGGAATGATATGCATAGTCACTTTGTCACTCAAATCCTTTTTTTTAAAAAAAAAAGAAAGAAAAATCAGACTAGCTGGCCATAATTAAGGGCAGAAAATAGAGCACACAGTTAATATCTCCATGGTTTGCCAGTACCGTGATGTCATAAGTATCAGTCGTGAAACCAGAGCCATGTGGCTTACCAGATAAAAAACACTGCCTTTTTTCTTCTGAGGCTACAGTTCAAATCTAGCTTACTATTCTAAATTAAATGAGTCCCTTAACCTCTGCAAGTACAGGTGATCCCTCCAGGTCAGAGCTGAGGTTATTGGCAGGTCAGCACGATGAAGCTTGTGTTCTGTTGCCTTCAACACGCTTAATGGCATAAACAAAGGAATTAAGGTTCAAATCCTGGCAGAAGGCCAAGAAGCCAGAAGTGTATGGTCAGCAGTACCCAGATACAGAGACATATTCACGGAAATAGAAAAGCCTGAATTATCAGAGAGGCTGAATGTAGGCAAGGGCAGTTCATTGCCGGTCTTGCATGCTGCTGCTGCTTTCTGCAATGAGGCACTTCAGGGTAATGGACTCATCTGTTGCTCACAGATGGTAGCATCTCAAGGGTAGGCTAGATTTGGGGTCAGCTGGACTGTGCTGCGATCTACCTGAGCTGTTTTCTGGACTCCCTGATTCACCCCTCTTTGCATTAACAGTACAAAACTGCAACCACAGTCAAATGTGGGATCCACACAGCACCATCAGCGTGTGCAGCACTTGAACTGTGTAAATTGACTGTGCAAAGTTGCACCAAGAGAACTTGTTCTTTAGTGGAAAGGATACAACTCACTTTACTAGGAATAAGAATGAATGCCCCATAATAATGATCTACTTTGAATTGCATGTGAAATAAGGAGGTAGGCATCAAATAGCTAACATGTACTCCTCATTTGTCCTATTGGCATTGGCTGCTGTGTGCAGAGCCTGTGTGCCTACTTTCAGAATTAAATTTTTGCAGAATTCTGGTTCAGATTCTCAGCTGGATTTTTCTTCAGCATTTACATTCAGCAGAATAAACTTGTAAAACTGTGTGGCAGTAGCCTGATAAAGGATCTACCACGTTACCAAAAATATAGTAACCTGCAAAGCCTCCAAAGTTCCCGGCTCCCACCTCAGAGCTAAAGCTGAGAATCCCATATGACAGAAAACAAGAAATAATTAAAAATCCTTATTTTGCCCAAATAATTCCTTTGTTCAAGGTATGTAAATGTCTTTAGCTGCTTGTAAGTTATTTCATTTTTGGTGGTTCCCTAGCTCAGTAATCTGAGTTTGGGAATAGAGGAGTCTGAGAGGAGTGTTACTCTGAAACAAAACACCTGTCTTTCAGTCAAGACTAAATTGACAAGCAACAATTTAGTTGTCTAAACTCAGAGCTTTCAGGATTTCAGACTGCATAAATGTCAAGATGCCTAGGTAGGGCTCAAAGGTGAGCGACAATGTAGGCAAATATACACTGGAACTTCAATTATCCAAACCCTGATAACTTTCAGTTACCTGAAGTTTAAACATGTCTCCCCTCACTCTTAGTTTCTACATTTTTTCTGTAAAATCCCTTTGTACTGAATTGCCTGTGTCTTTGCCCAGTACAGTCTGTAAACTTTAAGAGCTTGTCTCCTGCACAGCTTAGTGTGTCTGCCAGATTCCAGCATCAACAACCCCTTTTTGACGGAGTCTGTAATTATCCCTTCATGTTACCTGTTACATTTGGATGGAAGTATTAAAATAAATAAATCATCATTTTCATCTTTGTTGTCTCCAGCTACATTCCACATGTCCTTAGGCACTGTGTCACTGAGCCTTGATCCAAATACAGAACATGTACATGCATTGAAATGTCATTCCTTTAATGATTCCTCGTGGGGAGGTTATGTCCTCTAACTAGCAGCCAGAGTATTGAGTGGACTTTATTAGTTAGCAGAACTCACCATCTGTAGATTAGATTTCAAGGGCCGAATTCTTCCCTTAGTTACTATCTTGTCATATCTTTAACTTCAATGGATACCCACCAGATAAATATACCTCACTTTCCATACTTCTGGAGCTTAAAAGCTGCTGAGATCCAAATTAAGACCCTCAGAGAACTTTTGCTTTACATGTTCCTGAATTTGACATAATTTTTTTAATACATCGCAGTTGCTTTTGAGGGGTTTGTTGTATTTTCATTTCAGAGCGGTAGCATTTCATATTTGCAGGTCTCTGCACCAGCTATTGAACTAGGATCTAAAGGCTTGGAGTGGCAGAAAAAATGGCTGGCAGAAAAATGTGTGAGGCCTCTTCACCTTCTTTTGCCCATTTATATTTTCCAGCCTTATCTTCACCCCATTCCTGACACACATTTGCCTCTTCAAATTTCTCCCAGTGCTTTTTAACATTCTCTTCTGTTCTCCTGCCTATGGCAAATGAGCAGTGTAGGGAGTCCATCTCTTCTTCTCATTGTCCTTCAATGCGTTTTCCTCTTTATTCTTCAGGTGAGGAATCTAAGACAGAATAGGATGGGAAATATTTGTTTCATTCCCAACAGCAAGGACTCTGGGAAAGAGTGTCTGAATAAACCAGTATAATGGGCAGGTCATTCTGCAAAATGAGAGCTGACTTACACTAATCTATGCTATTGTCCCTTTTAAAATAAATGTTCGGGTGATACTGTGCGACAAAGGCAGCTGCACAAGCGTTGCCCACTCTGTAGTGGAGGATTCACAAGGAGAACCAGGCCTCTGAACAAGGAACTGGCCCCCATGAGGAAGAGCAAGGGGGTTTCTGGCCAGGTCAGCCAACTTCTACCTCCTCCTGTGCTGAAGGCAAAGAGATTGATCCTACCACGACAAATGGCTCAAGCCATGGAGAATCCAGAATTGCCAAGGAAAATAAAATCCTTTTCTGGTTTGAAAGCAGAGTTGTGCAAGTGAACTAGAAGGCAAAATTTGGTCCAGTGTCATCTGCTGCTTTGACTGGGAAAAAGAGGAGAACCAAACACGGATATTTAATTGTAAATTTTGCAACTAAAAAGAAATCTCTTTTTCCTGACAGCAAAATGATATAGCAAAAAAATGTAACAGCAGAAGTCAGACCAGACAATCCTTACTCCAATATTTAGGACATCCTAGCATCTTAGGTATTCCATGGTGATCAAAAATCAAAATAAATTAAAGTTGTATTTTAATTGAATTACACAATGACATCAATTTAAACATTAGTAAACAGATGCAATTTTGTGCAAAGCTTTAAATTACGTTTCTCACATACGCATTTAATTTAAATTTATTGAGATGGTTATTTATGTTAATAAAATAATTAAAAGCAGTTATTTAAGACTAACTATGAAATAGCTGTGTAACTACCTATATTAATAAGACAGTTAGTTAAGGGATAATGTCTATTGCTTTATAGTGTAATTGCAATAAACAGCTGCTGAGTTTGATTAAGAGCTGAAGTGGAGCTAAAGTGTTTGAGCAATCTCAAAAGCTATTTGTTGTAAGTGTACTACAAAGCAATAGCGATTATTCCTATTATACAAAAAGCCATAGCATAAACATTAAAACATAACTCCCTAGTATGATACGTATTTCTCAGTTTATTCAAGCATCAGCCTAGGAAGGGTGGGGCTAGAGAAGGAGAGGTGGGTTTTTAGTGGAGAAGAGGCTTTGAGGGGGCAATAATGTGGCCAAAGAGGATCCTGTTCATACCCAGGTTCCTCCCAGTGTGAGAGCATGTGTGACTGCAAGGAAGGGCAGGTTGTGTTCATGAGCTGTGCTTTCTCGTGGGTGGCACCCTTCAAAAATCACTAGCTGGATCCCTCTCAAATTTTGTAGAAAAATTTCTACCTTGGCTCCACATCTGACCTGGCAATTCCTTCAGCTTTTGCTGGAGTGTAAAAAGGGAGAACTGAGCATATAGTAAAAATCCTTCGCAACTTTCTGTATGAAATGGCTGTTGCCATTCCATAACTTCATCCTGAACACATGAAGCAGATGCTTCCTGGTTCCCAAGCGCATCTTGCTTTATGGCAGTGCCACATACCTAAAACACAGACCATTAATTTCAGTGGGGTCAAGTAAGCAAATAGGCATTGCTCGTGTTGCAGTTGTTATTTACAAACTCCGTATTCCGTACTTCCGGGCAGTGGACGCATACGCAAGACCTTCGCCTTTACAATTTCTGCTATATTCGGACCCTGCAAGTTTTGTATCAAGTCAGGAAAGAGTTGCTTCATTACTTAAAAGCTGTTTTAGCTTGCCTTTATATCTGAGAGCAACTTTGTTCTGTGAAATGGTAAACTCCAACACATCGATTGAAGCACAGATAGACATGTACAGTCAGCTCTCTTTTGCTGCTCCTGGTTCATGCCCCTTTACTTCCTCTGTGGCTGTGTTAAAAGAGCAATTCTGAGAGAGACCAAAGTGCTAAGACAATGTTGCTAAGCAAAATTTTATCAATGGAGATCTTGTATATTTATGGTTTTGTGCTGAACCAGGTTGGCCAAGTCCTAGATAAAGATTTGGGAGGAGGGTAAGAGTGTATCCTGTGTATCCTGCTGAAGGTCCTGAGCTCTTTCTCACGTTATTGGCACTTAGAATTCACTCAGGCAAGTTCTCATGTCCAGCCAGACTCAAACATCAGTGGGAAAGCTTGGCGATTCTGTCACTCATGTGAACCAAGCTCTGGGAAAATGTGTTGCAGTCCATTTGATCAAAACCCACCAATTCCTGCACATCAAGGTTGTAGGGATTTTTCACATCAAAACGTAAAAACTTCAGAAGATAAAAAAAAAAAAAAAGCTGTTACCAGTGCAGTTACACTGGCTTCCTCCTTTTAAGCAATCCATCCTGAAAGAGAGATTGTATTGTCAGCTAACCAGCCATATATAATATTTATGGCTTTTTTTTTTTTTTTTTTTTTGGAAAAAGCCAACAGGAAAAGGAGAAGGTGGCTTGGCAAAGTCTTAGGCATGGTGATTAATCCAAGTGCCAATGCGTTAGCAATCTTGTGTGGCATTATTTTCTTTTTTCTGGTTTATTTAGGAAGCGGATGTAAAGGTGGTGCAGTACTGCGCGTGTGCGTGCACGTGCGTTTGCAGGCAGGACAGGCAAATTCCCTTCCACGAGCACACAGCTGCTAGGATCTCCCCAAATAATTGTTTGCAGGGGTTGGACTCCAGCACTGGGCCTGCTCCACTCTGACGGCTCCTACATCAAGAGGAGCTTAGGCAAGTGGCAGAAAAGCCCACCCAGTGTACTAGCCTTGTTAAGCTTAGAGGGCTTGCAGGCCTTCCTAACTCTGCCCTGGGGAAAAACTGTGTAACAATGGATAAAAGACTTGGGCCTCCCAGCTTAGTTACAAAGGATTCTCTTCACTCATCCTCTTAGTGAGAAATCCAGTTGAATGCTTTTTGAAATCTTTCAAATATTAAAAATAAAATAAATCTTCTTATTCCGTTCCCTGGTGAGGTTCTTGACTGCAGTGCCATGTTGTCATACACTTCGGGTCCTTTAAAATGTCAAAAGGACCCCCTCAGTGCTGTGGCTGCAGCCAGGTACATGGAGAAATGGATATTCGATTCTTTGTGTGTTCCTTCAAAAAGCTAAAGGGAGGGAGAAAAAAATCCTTCAAGCCCTGAGAAGGGGAAAATGTGGTGGATATTAAAATAATTTGGTATCAGATTGCAGGAGGTTCATCACTATCAGCTAGCATGGTTGGAATCAGTTTTGGAAAAGGACTGGAGAATGTTAAATTGTTTCCACCAGAGACAGGGAAATATTACTTAGATGTTTCACCTGGACGTATGAATCCTTGTTGTGTGTGTCGCTCAGATCAGATACTCTAGAATATACATGGCAAATGAGTCATGAAAAGAACCAAAAACTGTTTTCAGACATGGTTTCGTATCCACAACTGAGACGCGTGAAGCCACACAGTATACGTATGTGCACATGCACATATCCTTCCTCAGCCATTACACTGTTTTCTTTAGTGAGCTTGTCTTCCCGTGGCTCTTTTACCCTTTCCAAAGAGCCATTCCCCTTGCCTCTGCTGTGACACTGATGCCTTCCTCTAGGTGTAGTACGGGCTGCCTGAGAAACTGGTTCGCCTTTTGTTTCCTCCTCTCCTGAAAGGTTTTTCTACTCTCTCTTCCCTTATTGCAGGAGTCAGCCTAGAAATGCTCTTCTGTCTCTTTGCACGTGCTTTTCAACCCAGTGGAGATGAAGTGCTTCAAAACACTCTGAGGTCGCTTATAATCTGAAAGGGTTGGAAGAATAAAAGCTGTCCATGTATGCCATCATGAAGCGAATCACCACATGACTGTTTCCCATGGTCGTAGAAGTTAGTTTTCTTTGCGTGGAAATCTTCGAAGGAATATGTTGTTGTTGTTGTTTTGTAAAGGAATTTCTTCGTGGGAAGCTCTTGCAAGAAGCAAAGTGGTTGTGGGTTGTGCTCTCTCTCTCTTTCTGAGGAGCTGTTGAATGTTCAGCATCACCTTATTTTAAACCCTTCCTCTAAAGTCTTTGGTGCCTTTCAATAACATCAGAGATCATACTGGTGTGTTCTTATACCATGCTGGGTTAGAGCACATGAGAATCTGAATTTCTTAACAGTAGTTTTTTCACTGAAGTATGTGTTTAGATGCATGTAAAAAACATCTGCTTGTCTGGTTACTTCTTCTTCTTCTTCTTTTTTTTTTTTTGACATCTTGTTATCTCTGAATTTAGCTTTGGTTCATTAGTCAAGGAAATAAACAACCGCATTTCTTATTATTCACACTATCACAGAGTGTATTCCAAGCCCATACATATCCTGTAGCTTGTTAAATAATTCTTTATCCTTTAAGAAATTGCCATTAATCTCTGACCAAGAAGAGCAATAATAGGTTAGTTAGTCATCATATATAAAAATCTGAATCATTTTTACAAGTATCTTTAATGGCTTTCATTAATTACATGTCTTCATAAAAAAAGCTACCCCTCTCAAACACAACATCCTTTCATTCTTCAACAGGATCTGATTTCTGAAATAACTGAAATTAAGGCACTGATGCTTTGTTTGGGCAAATTAAGCAGAAAAAATACTCACACACATCAAGCAGAAGGGACAGGAATCATGAGTTCTATTAACTTGTCAGCTACCTTCATATTATTAGCGAAATTTTACAAGTCCTGGCTGTTATGATTGCCATTACACTGATAGTGAAATATTCTGTGTGGACCAGGTGGTGATTTTAGCTGCAGCTCAGGTGAAGATGAGAGGTCCCCTGTGCTGCTCTGGGTTTTGCCCTGCACCCCTGTCTCAAGGTAGGTGGAGGTGACATGGTCAGCATGAACGGGGCTGTTGCCGAAGGACACCACGCACCCTTCCTGTCCCATCCATACCCACTCTCGCCGCCTGCCTTGTTCTGTGAGCAGTGTTGTGTGACCATGTGCTGAGCAGGATCAGGGCATGGTTTCTATGGTCAGGTGAGTTTTTAGACTGTCAGTTCTCTGATCAAATGCATATCTGTGAAGAGGGCAAGAATGGTGCCATCTGGGTGGGCAGGAGGCAGGACCAGCTCTTTCAGTGGCAGCTCAGACTTATGGCGGACTAAAGTGGCTGTAAAATCCCAGCCAGAATCATAAGGTCCTACATTCCTAGGGTTGTTTTTTTTTTCTCTCTCTTTGTTAATTAAAGTGTTCGTTTGCTCCCTTAAACCCATGATAAAAGGCAACAGTCATTACCCTGCTGTCAGAGTTGCACTGGACAATATTTCTGAAACTCTTTGAAAAGGCATCTCCTGTGTGTTCATCTGTCTTCCTGTGAAGACACCAGAGGCCCTGAGTAATGGATAAAAAATTTTCAAGATCAGCTGTAAAGCAGGAGTAGCCTCTAGCCCTTCATAACCTTTTTAAACCCTTTCATAATCCAAGTATGGGGAACACTGAAAAAGGGAAGATGGCACTGAAGCCTTTACCTCCACTTTTTTATATGAGGTCACATAATCTTGATTACTCTTGTGGAAGACCTAAGTAGCTCAAGGAAGGGTTTAAAGAAGAGATCTTCCTCTCTTGTTCAGGTGAACAGTCATGAACTAGACTCTTGGGAGACTAAGGCAGTATAAATATATACAGAAATCTTTCGATTACACATAGTGTTAAAAGATGCTAAAATACTTCTACAGTGAGTGATGGATTTTTATGTATTTAATTATTTATCATAACTTATGGTATTTTTCCCCCACTCTGGAAATGAAGACTATCAATAGATGAGGGAAAGAATTCTGTGTTTTTGTATGCAGTATGAGTCCATTACTTGGCCAAGACCCAGATCTATTGTGGCAAGAAAGTAATAGATGAACTGACTAGGGACCCAGACTCTCTGGCTAGCATCCAAGAAACATTAGAAAATGTAGTACTGCACATAACAAGTAGGAAGATGCATGCAAATGTTGATGTCTTATTGAAAACTGCTAACTTATTAATATGTTAGGTTTACAGGCATGAATTTGGATTTTAAACCCTGCTGTCCAAGTTCATGCCCTGAAATTACCAGCTGAACTGTTTCCCTGAAATAGTATTTAAAGTACTGCCACATTGGCAAGGTAGTTCTGCAAAAAATGATATTTCTAGTGCTATCAAACCTGGATGCCTAGGGCCGGATGGTTTCTTTTGGAAGCATCAATTCTGAAGTAGTGCAAATGGTCCATTTCAGTTCTGAGGAAGGTTTCTCACAAATTGTCCCACTTTGTTCACCATGTCACCTGCAATGAAGCAAGACATGCATATGGTCCTTAGGACTTTGTCATACAGGTAGGAGGGTTCAGTCTCTATAAATTCATCTGAAAGATGTGGGTCCAGACTTTTCTGTGGTACTCAGAGATCTCCTAAAGCCTTTTAGAAGGAAGATCCTAAGAGCATTAGAGATCGAGAACCATTGACTAATACAGGATTTAGGACGGTATTGATGCCACTGCCTAGAATAAGTCATATTCTTGTGGGTCTTCTGTGGATGCAAGATACGGCTCATATTATCTCATCCATGTTGCTTATGACTACAAAGTCTGGAGGGCATTATAATTTTTCTTGTAGGTCCAGTTTGTTGTCCTCCTTGGTAAGTTATAAAAGGTGATGCAGTCACCTTTCTTGCAGTCACTGAGCAAAGGGTCTGTGATTACACGTGGGTATTGGTTGGTAGGATAATAGATGAGGAAAGATGCTTGAGTCTTTACTTCCCATATGCATTTATATGCAAGCCAGCCACAATGTGGTCCTCGGTTAATGTCATACAACTGGTAATGCCACCCCAACATGTTTTTGTTTTCACTGCCAAAGGTGCCTTTGCCATTTTCTGTATGGATCCGAACATTTATTGAGAGTCTTCTGTTACACACTCAACAGCATGTTCAAAATAGCTATTATTGCAAAAGTGCAAGGAAGTGTATAGAAACAAGCACACTAGAAAAGTAGGTGACCTCTGTTGAAAAAGCGCCTATGGAACAGACAGTGACGTCCTGCTGAACACTGCAGGAGTCTGAAGTGACAATCTCTCCCTATCACAGTAATAAGCAAAAAGGTTCAGTGATTGCACTTCATTCACCACCATAACTATCACTGACATTCATGAGAGGTGTCAAATCCCTGTTTTTATGCTTTTACAGTTGTGTTTTCTCTCTTTCCCTCTAGAATTCCCTTTTTTTTAAGTAGGGAATAGTTTAATGTTAGGGCTAACAGGTGAATGATAGGACTTGATTTTTGATTTTTTTCCCTGACCTTACTTACTCCCTATTCACATCTCACTCATGCTTAGAGTTTCTATGAGCTGGAAGACCACTTTTGTTGTTGTTGTTGTACTAAGCAAGCTTGTTCATGCAGTGTTTTTCTCCTAAGCTCTCCCAGCTCTAATTGTTGCATGCAAATTGTTTAATAAATAATGTTGGCCAGAAAAAAAAAAAGAATAGATATTAATTAAGAAAAGGATTTAGGCTGACTCAGTCTCATACATGAGACAAAAGGTTAAGTAAATGCCAAGGCCGCTATGCCTCTTCAAACAATGAATATTAGTTTTAGAATCATTAATGTCTGCTTAGAAAACAGAGTCATACTGGAGACTTGTATGCCAAAATAACCAAGGCCAGGGCTGTTTCTTTTCAATCTGAAGCTAAATTATTCTCCAATAGAGGGCTAAATGTATGCAATTAACAGTGCTAGGTAGGACAACAGGGAATGGCACTTTTAATATGTAGCCAAATTGAGATCAAGTTTTTCTTTGAATCTGGTAACTTGGACGTTTAATATGCACAACCAAGCTCTGCAACAGAATTAGTGAAAAGAAGCAGATAATTAACTCCTTCACTGCTTGTCAATGGAGACAGAATGATTAGCTCAGTGTTTACTGATTCCTGTCTCCTGAAGTTGTTGGATCCACAAAAACAAAGGTTTTTTTCAATTGCCTTCCATATATGGGGAAAGATTTAGACAGCTGTGTATTAGAAAAAGGATTGCAACATCAGATTTTTAAAGAAAACTTCATCCTGGGAAAGATTAGTTTCTCAGGTTCGTGGAAGTTTAGGTTGGAATAAATGTGATCACGTGAGTTTAAGTAAAAACGCTTACTCAGTTTCTGTGTTGAAAAGCTCAAATTTTCAACACAGTAGGCTGAGTAGGCTGAAAGGTTCAGTCAAATATTTAAAAAATAAATAGTAAAAGGCTTTTTAAGTGCGTGATTCTCACCAGTATGTAGGCAAAAGTCAAGATACTTATTAAAACTTCTCAGCACTCCTCATCTAAAAAAAGTCTGTCTCATATGTCACTATGATAAATTCAAATCACAATTATAGTGGCACCCAGGTGCCCAGCTGAGAGGGCCATTGTGATTCGTAGAAGGATAATGAGAAAGTAACCCGTTCTCCATGGAGTGTACAGCCCAAAGGGGTATGACGTAGGGGTAGGGTAAAAGGAAATGTTACAAAGACAAGGAACTAAGGTTTCATCCGCACCACGGCGAAGGGTATCTTTTCTCACGTGTTGACTAACCTGCACTAATGAACGCATTCGAGCAGCTTAGTGTAAAAAGGAAACATGTTCAGCTTGTAATAGATTGGAGTTGAAGCCTATCCTGCCCCTTCTTAAAGGTCAAATGAGTATGTTAAAGGCAAGGATGTTTTCTGTACTAGACAAGGCATGTTACCTACCATGTTAACATCAGCCATTTAATAGTAGTGTGAGTGTACCCATTAACAATACTTAATTCTCCTCCAGTGATCTGCAAGAGGATGAATGTATTTATTCCCAATTTGCTGCAGAGAAGTGAGGTAAAAGATGGTGAAGTGACTTGCAGAAGGCAACTGAGCTGAGCAATAGCCAAATGGGTCTGGAGCTCAGCTCCTGAGTCCAAGCCAGTGCTCTGCCTCACACTTCGATCAAACGGTAGGCTAAGGACCATTCAGAAAGTTTATGACAAAGCTAGGAACTGAAGCTAGATCTCTTAGGTCTAGCACCTTCATCCACCAGCTACGTTCTTTCTCGCTGGCAGGTAGAAACTAACTGTAGATCTCATAGAATTTGCCTAGTATGTCTCTAATTCTGAGTTTTTGATCAGGCAAGAAACACCTTAAATTTTCACAGTGTTTCTATGGCAGGTTTGACTCTGGAAAGCTGAAATCTGCAAAGTTCAAAAGTATTTTTAATTCTATGCGTATCTAAACTAGTCCTGTACTTCTTTGCTCTGAGTTCTGCTTGAGCTTAAAGAAAAAGTGCATATTTTTTGTTATATCTAACTCAGCCATTTCACCCCGAGAAGTCTTTCAAAGCAGTGCATTTGGTTGCAGCAGTAACTCCCTATGAAGTCAACAGACATATGCAAATAAATCCTCAGTTTCGAATAAATGGTATGCTTAGGTAGTCCAGATTTTGTTTCTAAAGCTGATGAAAAACATTAACAGCTCTCATTTAACTGAGTAAATACTATTATGTTGAAGTCCTTTGCATTGTCATCATCAGGAAATGTGAGATAGCTCTGCTCTAGGGCTTGTTTAAGTGAAGGGTCTGTACTGGAATGTGTTGTATTTATATTCAATATTTGTGCTGTGTCTAGAATCTCCATCTCCTATTTCTGGTTGCTGCTTCCAAGAGTTAAAAAACATATATGGAGAATGGACCTATCCAGGAACATGTACTCAAGCACAATCCTGAGCCTTATGCTTTCCTTTCAGGCCTTATTCCTGCTAATACTACACATGAGCGACGATATGGCCAGAAAACAGATTATCCCTTCCCAGTATTGAGTTCCTCTTTCAGTGACTGATTGCGTGCACTCAGGCTGGGCCCTATGTATCAGGTACAGTCCTCACTGTAGGAAGTTAACATGTGGCATGTTTTTTAACAGTCCACATTTAAGCCATCTTCATTAAGATTATTTGGAAAGAATCTGTGTGAATCTTTATTTTTTTTCTTTGGAGAATTTTATTTCTAGAGATCAGGGCTCCAGGTGACTAACTTTTATTCCCTCCTACCCAGGCAGCCTGAGTGCTGAATGCGCAAGAGGACTTCAACAACATGAAGAAGTCTCTGAGTTGAGGCCATTGTAGTGGTCCCAGCTGCCTGCAAGATCTGTGAACTGATGGAGGTGGCCTAGGACCAGCTTCCCTCTGGCTGCACCTGCCCATTTCATCACTTGCAAGTATTTGATTTTGAAAATGTTTAGCTTGCAATTATTTCACCACGAGTTCACGCCAAAAGGCCGGGTATGGCCTTGTTGTATTTGCTAAGGGTTTGGCTCTGGCACTGTGGCTGTGGAGGGTTGCTTTTCAGGCTAGGCCTGAGGTCAAGTTGTCACCTTGCTTTCCTCTTACATGTGGTGGTGCCTTTGCAGGTGGCTCTGGGGAACATGGCCAATACCACTGGAGAGAAAATCTCCAGGGTACTAGTGTTATGGCACGCTCCCACTCATGATTTTATCCGTTATGGTTAAGCCTCAGTTGCTCTCTTTTGGCAGGCATTATCTATTTACTCACGCCTTCACCCATCGCGTTTGCCCTTGTGGCAACACTGTGTGACCAATTTGGGTCAGGCAGCATGGCCCCAGGCCCTTCCCTCTGATGCCACCACAAAAGCGGGTAAGATGAGAGTCCAAGTTGCTATAAAGGGGAGAAGATTGTGGAGTCTTAGGAGCAGCCTGGCTGTTTCCTTCTGCAAAGTGCCTTCTCACGCAGTGACACTAAGCCACCTCACCCCTGCTTCGTCACTGCAGTTATCCAGAGCAGCTCTGCCAGTGGGTTTATGTCCCCTTTTCTGGTTCTGCTGCTCCCATGCCATGGTGGTAGGAGCATGTGATATATATGTATAAAGATATATGCTTCACACCAGCAAAGGAAGCACTATAATCGTAAAGGAGAAGGAAACTAAAGCTGTATTTGTACAAGCCTACTTGTAGATGTATTACTGTTAAGTCATCTTCTGTTGTACTTTTGATACTAACATGCTTAATGTGGCGGTAGCCGTGAGTGCGGGGCAAACTTATCAAGAGCTGGCGAGTTCTTGCAGTCGTAAGCCCCTTTTGCCCTAGCTAGAGCAAATCTTATATTGATCTTGCTGGCTGCTCCAATCCTCTCTCTTCCCTCCCTCCAGGCTGCTCCAGGCCTTTCTCTCAGCGCCTTCTCAGACTGCTCTGATCTACGTTCCCTCAGTTCCCATCTGCTCTTCCAAGCACCTGTCTCGCAGCCCCGCACGGCCACTCAAAGCCACGCTGCCTCTCATCTCTCCACGGCCTCTGTGGGCCTTCGTGTCTCAGTTCTCCTGCCTCTCTGCCAGATGCTCTCTCTCACCTTGCTAAGCCCCCTCAGGGCCCCTTCCTCTCATCTTTTACCTTTTCTTCCTTCTCACTCCTGCTTCCCCAGACAATCCCTCTCTGACTCCCCCAAGCCTTACCGCCACGCCAGGCGTCTCTCTTGATGCTGCTGCTCATCTGCCCTGGCTCCCAGGCAGGCAGCAGGCAGCTGTCAGAGCGTGCTGGGGTGCAGAGGAGCTTGCATTAAGCTTGATCTTTCCTCAAGAGACCTCACCCAGTTTTATAGCGTAACCCATCCCATCAATCAACATATCTCAGACTGCTGACAAGCCGGACAAGGGCTAGGCTCTGATCCTAGCAACATTTAATCTCCAGCGCCAAGTTGCTAGGACATCTTAGACTATTGGGTTCCGCTCAGGCATAATTCCATCATTACCATTGATTTGTTCGCTCGCGCTCCCCATGGTGCTTTTAATCAACTCTCCATCTTTGTGCCTTCACACCTTTACGCTTTTCATGATTGGCTCTGCTACCTTCTGCCTCTGCAATGAAATAGTACCATAGAAATCCTTCTGCATCTTACATACATTAACAAATTCATTTCTTCTCTCTCTGGTCCAGTGAAGGGATCTCCCTTTCCCACAAAGGCACCACTGTCTCTACAAAGCACTCCGGTAAGTGTACAGGGAATGGCTTCTATTCATTATTCCTCGAAGTCCAGTACAATGGATTATAATTAGTTATTGGTCTCTCTGATTTACTCTACTTTTGAAGGCTCTTTTGTAGCTTAAAAGTGAAGGGAGATGCTGACATTAATTTTGGCTGTCTTTCCATAGCATTGTATGCAGAAGATAAAACTAATGTGCAGGTAAAGGAATAAGTAACTCACTAGCCAAAAAATAAAAAAAAGGAGTAGCAAATAGGGTCATCATCACATTCATTTCATGAAAGTAGTGTGGTGTTAGAGAGAACTCATTAGCCTTTTTGTTCTGCATTATCGCCATCATTTATCAGCAGCTGTATCACATGTCACAGCTACTATCCTTTCTGGCATCCAGTGTGGTACCAAAGAGCTCCTGGAGAATGCAGAATTTAGGCTCCGGGGTTCTGCTGCATGATACACAAGGCAGTGTATTAATCGTGGCAGATATAGAATTTTTTCCAATATACTCCTAAAGGGACACTCAATAAAGCAAAGTAGTGTGATTTACCAACTCAAAGAAGCATGGACAAATAAAACCGCATCATGGGCCTGTCCTTTCTCCTAAACCTTTGTTAGGTCGTTAGTACTAAAAGTATTGCAAGTCATTTGAAAAAAACCCAAACCCACAAGTAAAAGAACCAAACATTAGGCTAATCAGTTCACACCAACAACCTTTCAGTGAAACACTTCATTTTAGTTCTGTCTCAAGAGATTGTGACCTATTAAATCTTTAAAGAAGTCTGTTTCTTCTTTAAGCCATGACTCTCTCCTCACTTTTGTGCATACATGTACTATTCTTCCATGCAAAGGAGAGTTTGAGGACTAGTTGTAGAACTTAACTGGAAGCTCCGCAATGAACTTAGGCCTTCAGAGTTTATAGAAAATTTCTGTACAGTCTTTAGCAGCCTGATAATATTGGCATTCTATAAATAGGCTTTTTAGAAAAGCAACGTATTGAGCTCACAGCTAAAATAACTGAGCAGAAATAGTAGAAAGTATATATACATACACACACATACATATATATAGAATATATATGTGTACCCCTGCACACATATGTATATAGTACCTATACATTCCATACACATACACACATATAACACATATTTTTTCACTGCTATATTGAGGACACAAATTCAGATTCTCCCCACAAGTGCACTCAGTGTGGGTCTCAGAGCAATCTCCAGGTGATAGTTGTCCACATTTTACATCAATGCAGAAATACATGGGAAGGAAGTAAACTGCAGCCTTGTTCAAGCAGTCAAGTTGCAGTTATCAGTTCAAGCCAGTGATGAAGAAAATATCTGATGTTTAAAAGTAGTGTATATTCACCATCCCATCTAAGAAAAGGAGAAAGGTATTTGTATTTTGAGCATCAGAGCAGGACAAATGAAGGCTGATCCTGATCCTCTCTAGACTTGGGCAAGTCAGTTAACCCTGTGACTCAATCTGCTGGGAGCAACAACATTTGCTTACCCCACAGGCAGATTGTGAGGATTAATTAATATTTGCAAAGTGCTTTGAAGATGAAAAGTAGCACATTAAGTACTAGATAGTATTAATAATAGTGATAACAAACTGATAATTTTGACGTATGTAAGTCTTTTCCTAACCTTTTCTAGCAAAAACCTTTCATTTCTAACATCCAAACAAGTAATACCACTGTAACTGGAGTGCCTGATCCCTTGTTTTCCAAAGGACTGGGAAAATGTTGATTGAGTAAGGCACTAAATAAGTACAAAACACATTCAATTTTACCTTTAAAATAAGTTATGGTAGGCTTTAAAATATGATATGACACAGTATACTTTAAATGTACTGAGCTAATACGCCTGAGGTGATGCTGTCTGTTCAGTGTGTTGGAGGTGAGCTAAACAGCTTTGGAAAGATTCAGGTTCTTTGGGTTCGGAGCGTACGATTAGAGCATGTGTTTTGCTTTCTACCGGCTGTGAATGTGTCCCCGGGTTTTCTGTGCTTTGCAAGAGCCCTGTTGACGACTGCTGGCAGCAGCCCTCTGCGGGCTTCGCGGTTGTCTCCTCCCTGCTCTGCTGGCCCAGCCACTCCAAGGTGTCTCGCTTGGCTAGTGCGCCCGGCAATCCCTTGCTGCAAGGGGCTCACAGGCGTCTCAGTGGCAATCCATGGTATTTTCTTGTCCGAGCTTTGAACTTCTTGTTGAAGTGTATGTACATTGTCTGGGCTGAACAGAGAGAAATGCTTTGATTCTTAGCGGTTTCCCGCCGTGTGCAGCCGCATGGGGAAAGGTCGAGGGCAAGAAGAAGTCGTAATGTGTAGAGTATCGGATTGGATATTGCCAGTAATGGCTCCTACCATTACCCATTTGGATTTTATGCCAGGAAAATCAGGCACTGATGTCAGACACAGGCAAGAGGAAGTCTGTCAATGCATTTAATTTGAAACAAGAAACAGTTTCGGGCTCGTATGGCCCAGGTCTTTAAGGCCGGTTTCCTGGCATTATGAAAAATGTTTTTCCTCCGAAAACTTTGAGATCTAAGAATTTTGTCTGGAGTGTAAACAGTGGGACTCTCATGAAGAGTAAAATTTATTTCTTAGTTTGATAGGGTCAAGTAACTCTAGCTGGGATTAGCTAATGTTTCACAGAGCCTGATGTTTTTGTGGCTAGGGAGTCCCTTGAGGAAGGAAGATATCCACTTTTGATGAAAAGCTCCTAGTAAAGTTAGATACTGTTTCTGAGCATATCAAAGGAAAATGGAAAGTAATGAAAATTAAAAGTGCAGCTCTGGAATCCTGTAAAATCTTGACAAGATAGCAAACAGGAATTCACTATCCATGATTTGTTCTCTTTTTCTGCCCCATCTCCCATGCACATACAATCATGCACACACAAACCCTGCCTCTTTCTCAAGTTAGATGACCTTAGATGTCTTTCTCTCAATCTCTCAACAGCCCCACCTCCAAACCCCCAACTAACAAAAAAAAGAAAAAGAAAGAAGAATGGCAGTCAGGCTGGTTAACTTGCCAAATCCCAGAATTGCTCTGATGAGTTATATCTCAAAAGAGGAATCACCAGCAAACAAACCATAATCTTCAAGATAGCAAGTATAGCTGTCCTATTCCCTTAACCTCTTTCTGAATTATTAATTGAAGACCTGGGACATTTCCAAAAATGCAGGACTTTTCTTATGAAAGGGAGAAGGCTTGTGGCTTTTGACAATTTGTCTGTGGTCAGAAAGCAAACTTTGGGGCCAGTGTTCTTCATGACTTTTACATGAGCAAAATAGGAGACAGTAAAAATGGTAGAAGTAAGAGAGGATATGCTGAAGAAGGGGAAAGAATTTTCTCCACTGTTAAGGAATATTTTTTTAGCTGTCTGTCTCTTTGCAGGCAGTTAAACTTTTCGCACTATGAAAGACTGGAAATAGGAAAGATTTTCTGATTGTTTATACTGTATTTTCTATAGACCTGGACTGTTCTTTCTTTGTGCAACCTTTATCTGGAAACTTGCTTCCTGGAGACACCAAAAGAAATACTTTGCATTATCGTTTTCTTTTTAATAGTGTTCTTCCAAGATAACCTCTACCATTCTTGATATTGGCTTCTAAAAACAAACTAGCCAGTTTAACAAACTGGGGAGAATACATAATGTCAAGACACAGGGGAGAGAAGTGGTTTTATTATTGCCCAGTTTACAACAGAGATATAAAGCCAGCTGACCAAAATCTGGAATTTGTTCTCTGTTTTTGGTTCATCAATGCTGCACCCTGATACCTGAATCTCTGGCAAGGACACTGCTCAGGTTTTCTTTCTTCTTTTCCTCTCCTTTTTTTTTTTCCAGGTTGCTTTAATCTGTAATATCAGCAATAATCACCATGGTATTGTTGCCTAGGCATTCTTGAAGAGTCAGAAGTGGACTGTAATTGAAGAGTTCATTACCAAGATCAGTTGGCTCCTTGATTACAGTAGCAAGGTGAAATATATATCCTCACCAAAAAGCAACTGCTAAACCTTTAGAGAAGTCACCCACTTTTCACTCTTTTTCATTAGGACCCCGACAAGCTTGTCAGCAAAATTAAAGGTATGTCATTCACATCGTGCATGCATTGCAAAGGACTATAAACCTGCCAACCTCTTTGATGAAATAAAAGGGTTTTATTTATGATTCATGTAGGAATATGAGGTTATTTTTATTCTGTCAGTACACTAATAATCAGACAAGAGCTCAGGAAATGAGAAGGCAAACTGACAGGGAAGGTTCTGATAAAGGGGAACCCTCTAGGGTGTTTTGCCCCCTTTGTAATCTCCTCCTTTTTAGTGCGAGGTTATAAGCATGGCATAGCATGATCTTGCAACTAGCTTGGCTCACAGGAACAAAGAGAGTGAGTACCTAGCAGGACTCAAGGTATAATTCCACAAGAAAAAGAAAATGCTTCCACCAGAGAAGTTTGTATTGCTGCAGTGATGTGAACAGAAACATCAGCTCTGGTTTTCCAAGAACATAGTGTGTTGTAAAGATACCCCTCTGTTCTAGTTGCTTTCCTACTGGGCAACATAACTAATCTTAACAGAAACAACAAAAAAGAGACTGTAAATCTCATACAGAGCCACTGCAAATTTGTTAGATACTTGTTTTATATAAATTTTTTCAGGACCCAAAGCAGGGCATTTTCCCAAACGTCCTGTCTAGCTCAACATGAGACATGACAGCACAGTAAAGGGTGGAAGGCAGAAGTAGCTCCCTCCACAGTCCTTGTTCAACAGCATTTATGCTAGCAGAGTAGCTAAGTAGCAGGGTACATTTCAAAATGTGTCTTGCCCTAGGTAGTTCAAATGTTTGGGCAGTTTGAAGCTGCTTTAGTTCTGTCCCAGCTCTGTGAAGCTTCTGGAAGTGCATTTTGTTCTTGTTGGTGTAAGCTGTCATTCCTACCGTAAGCACCACCATGCTTACAGAGACTCTCCTTGTGAGTAAAAAGGTATCACTGTATTAGATGCCTAGCCGTAAGTACAGTAGTTTGCTGAACAGTGGTGTGCTGGCAGGAAAACACAGACTAGCAAAATGTATGCAGGATGAAGTGAAACAAAGTTCACTGGAGGAAGGAAAATAATACTAATCCTTCATTCAATAAGCAGTGAGTTAAGTACATTTTGTGTGTTGAAGAAATGTAAAAGCAAAGGGAAGAAAGCACACACAGAAAGGTGGTGTGAACTACCTTCCTTTCTAAAGACAACATACGGGGCATTTAGGTATTAGTGATAACTGGAGCTATTCCCAGGCTGCTGATATGAAATGCAGACCCTGGTTTAAGGTTCCTCAAAGTTTCGGTGTTTGAATTCCTTCTAACCAGAGAATCCCCTTGAAGTGAACAACTGATGCTAACGTTTTCATGGGTTGTTTGAATCGTTGAATAGACCTGTTTTAGACTTGAAGAATAGACCTAGATTATAACCAGTGTTTGAGATGGTATTCACTGTTCGACTCTGTGATCTCTGCCATAGTTTTCCATATTCACATTTGTACTTCACAAAGGTTTGAGAAGTTTGGATTTGGTTACATGGAGCTGGCTTTCAAAAGAAGACAGAGTCATGGTTCAGCCTTCAAAGTATCACAGAGATGCACTGAACCGAAATAGTCTGGTTTAGGAGTTCCTTGGTGGAAAATGTTGTAAGTTCCTGCCTTTTGAAAGCTGTATCACGAGTTTGTAGGCCTTCCTAGCAGGTCCAGCAAAGTGTATTCCTGAGTATGCTTCTTTTGTGATTTTTCTGGAATTATGATTCTCTCCCAAGAAATTACTGTTGTGTGTAGAATAGTACGCAAGAATTAAATTACAGCACAACTTTTGTATATATATCTGTGGGTTTCACAAAAATAATGGACCTTCTGGAAACACCCTTCTTAGTCTCTCTCTTAATCTGCCTTGCCTCAGAAGTTGTTAGACCTGTCTCCGTGATTATCTCAGGATGCCCCACAGTGTCATCTTCCAGAGTCCTGTTGCTACTCCTATACCATCTTATGATGCTAAGGCTAGGGCTAATTCGTAAGGTATTCTCGGGATCTATTATAACTGAAACGTGGATTTCAGTGGGCCTCAGATAAATGTAGAGACTGATTGCCCTGCTGCCTAAAAAGCATTACCTGTTCTCTTCGAAGTGACACCTGTGAGCATCTTACCTGAAAGAGATGGCGACCAGATGTTTCCTTCTACACATTCAATTTCTTTTCTTAGGTTCATGGTGCTTTCTGTGTACTCAGTCTCTTTTTCTCCCATGGATAGTCATGGAATGAGTTTCCCTTCTCATTAGTGTCTTTGCAAACAGCAACAGTAAATGGCATTTACAACAATTTAAAACTCTTGATGGCAAAACCTGCTGCCGTTAGCAAAGGAACTTAGGACAGAGGCAGTCCTTGAAATTCTGCTCAGCGCATTTACAAAAATTGGGTAAATTTCAGGGGTTGCAAGTATCAGGATACTGCTGTTTGCAGTACACTTGGTGCTAGCATTTTCTGAGAAACTAGCCAGTTAGCGAGAGTCAACTGGATTTGTGATTACTGACTGTGTAGTGTTGAAAGGACACAGAGTAGCCTCAAGATCTTGCTATCCCTTTTAAAACTATCCTTCCTTCTGTTGAACCAGTGGTTTAAAATAAAGCATAATTTTATTTCCCTCAGCTAATGACAAATGGCACCCTTCCAAACTCTTGATCTTTTCAAACAGCCAAGCATCACTAGCAAATAAGACCCAAAATTTAGGAGGTTGTGATATTGCGCTGCTATTTCCCATAGCAGCTGAATACTTCTCCTTGTACCTCTCAAGCCTGCCATTGTGCTGGAAAGTAGAGCAGGTAACTACTTCATCAGTCCAAGATTTCATTCTTGTGTAGCACAGAGGTTCATTATACTTATTTTATCAGCAGTAAGGTTTACTGCCGAATCCATGAGAGATATTCATGTGAAACATGAGCAGAGAGAGAGGCATTGCATCTTTTCATTAATAAGCCCTCTTCTGGGATCTGGCATTAGTGAGATTCAGTGGATCATAGAGCACAGGGGTATCATTTTTACATGATTACTCTAAATTCTTAAACCAGAGGCTTAAGAGAGAGGCTTCTCACAAAGGCAGCTGTGGGAATTGTTAAATGATTGGCACAGCACTCGCAATGGGCTGAACCACGCTAGGTACCTCCAGTCATGGGGGGTACCAGCAGGCATTTTATTACCTGCCACCAAGGGAAAAATGGGAAAGAGAAAGTGCATCAGGCAGAGGAAGATGTGCTAACGCTGCAAAATATCTGAGTAGTATCTCTGTAGTTCTCTCCTGCTGAACAAAACTCTTGCGATAATACTTACACAGGGCTTCACCACACCTACAGGCTAAGCTATTCTCTTCCCTTACTGTATCTTCTCTGTGGCTAGGCTTATTTTTTGCCTCTTTGTTCGTACCTTCTTTAGTATGGCTAGTAAAATAATTCCTATGCAAAGTTTAACTTTTGACTGAGCAGTGGACGATGTAATTCCACCAAACAGGATGTCTCCGAGATACATTTTCTATATGCGAACAAACTTTGGATGGCCTGGAAGACTGGTATACAACTAGCAAATCTTCACTAGATTGTGAGCTTGAGGACGTTAACAGCAAAGACAGGCATCTGTGGATTCTAGACCTACATCGTCTTCTTGATGTCACTACATGTTTCTTGTGTGATTTTGTGCAGTTTCATGTGTTTAAATAAGTCATCAAATTATCCAAAAATATTGCCTCTTGCTCCCTCTGTCCTAGCAGTTCATTCCTGTCCTGCCAGACTGGGTGCAGAGCTGGCAAACCAAAATCAGGGAGCTAATCTGGCTGAAATAAAAAGTCTTTTTTTTTTTCCTCCATGGATTAGTTTTCAGCTGGATAAGTTCTCAATCAGTTTCAAAGTACAGATGCACAAATGCTTATTGCAGCATGAGAAAAGGGACCCCATGGGGACAGAAGAGACTGGACTGCTTCTGTCATTGGTGTCAGCTTATGTCAGCCATAAGTGTTCGCTGAACTACAGCTTCAGTTCCCCAGGTAGAAAAAAATGGGATATTGCTAATTCTTTTACTTCATATGGGTCTGTGAGTATAACATCATCAACATTTGCCAGATGTATTTGCATTTGTCCATAGAAGCACCCAAAGAGCTAGATCACAAAACAAGCATTAAATTATGCAAACTGTGCACAGTTTGGGTAGGCAAATGTGCATGAAACAAAATGCTCATTTCACCAAGAAGCACTTTCAGTGGGAGATCAACTTGAGAATCAGTATACTGAGTGAAAAGTGTGATGCTGAACTCTAAACCATGACCTCTGTGTGAAGCCTTCAGTGTTCTTTTCCTGAATCTACACCTGCCCTAAAGCAATTGCTCTGACAGCCAACAGCTGCCTGAAGCATCCCAAAGTATCATTAACGCTGAAATATAAAGGTGGCTACCTCTCCATTTACATTTCTCTGATGAGAGTATTAGCAAAAAAATCAGGAAGATGGCTTTATCCTTCCTTCACAACCTCCCCAACACACTGAAGTCCAGCTGCAGAAATCTCCAGCTTCCCGGATGTGCCTGTACTGTGGGATGTTTGTCTCTCGGAGTTGCCATCCTGAATGCATCAAAGAAGGCGAAACAATCCCAAAACAGCAAATGCTGTAATGTGCCTTCCTCCTTACATTTCATCCTGATCTCTAATAGCTAGGGGGTGTTTTAAGCTCTGAACCATAATACTCAATATCCAGTTTAAAGGTTTTGTTAGCATAAATAATGATTTCTCCAGGTGGTCTTAATGTGTGGTCTTTCTGGAATACTGTTATGTTCTTGATCTTGCTGATTTCCTGTGGCAGTGAGTTCCATGGTATAGTTATTGGTGGTAAAGAAACATTTATTTTCATTGAGTCTGAATTTGCAATCTTTCAGTTTCAGTGAATATCTCTTCTCTGTACCCATCCCAAGTATAATTACAATATGTGTGTTTTGGATGTGTACGCTGTCTAAAGGATAATGAAGCAAACTGCAGAATGAAGATGTGGAGACAGGTTAAAATTAGTTATGTTATTCTACATCAGAATAAATAACAAAAGGGCTCCTGTAATGATCATGTACTCTGCTGTATTGATTTTTTCATTTATTTAATTAGAGACAAGAAGAGAAGAAGAGAAGAGAAGAAGAAGAAGAAGAAGAAGAGAAGAGGAAGAGAAGACTGAATTTCCAGCTTTGGTACAACAGGCCTGTTGCACCTAAGAGCAATATTGGAAAATTTTGCAGTATCCTGCCATAAACTACTTTGGGCCTCGGTGTAAATCCATCAATTTTCAAGGATTCAATCCTAGTTATAACTAATTTCAGGCAGGGATCCACTTTGAGAGGACTTCTTTCAATATAGTGCATGTCTACAAGTCCAAAAAGAGAAAGAAAAATAAGAGCCAAGAAGGCGAGGTCATGTGGGGGACTGAATAATCCAGATCAAACAGCAAAGAGCACCCGATTAGAAGCCAACACATTTCTCTTTTCAGTATCTCTGAAATTGTTTGGCAGACTTAATTAGAAACAGGTGCAAGCTATAATATTTATTGCAACAATGCATCATTTTTGTCTGTTTCCAAGGTCATCATTCCAGCCAATAGGAAGAGAGCAACCCACAGGGAGTATAACTTAGTCTATATGGGTAAAATGTGAATTACTTAACCCTTTATCTAATGGAATGAAATACAACGCACAAAGCTAACAAAAAAGAAAATCCTGTGAGAAATCTTTCATGATAACAGGTTCCAGTGAAGTAAGTGACATCACCAGCTGCGCTAATAGCCAGCCTTAGGTAAAATGGAGTAGGTACAGATAAGGAATGAGAAAAACACATCTTTTTTTTTCACTACTGCTCTTTCAAAGGCCTGGGCCTATGTAGAATTTGCTGCAGTAGGAGGCCACGATTGCATTTTATCTAGCGCCTGCTGTACTGCTCGGTCTCCTGCGCTGCGTTCTGTTAAGGCATGCTGTTGCAATATATTTCTTTGACTACGTCTGTCGCCAGTGGAGTCATGCTGCAGGTGCACCTGTACGGATGCAACTAGGCACCGCTTTTGGGAACTGCCAGTTGAGAGCGCCAGGGTTTTCAAGCAAGAGTAGCCCGACAGATAAAGTTGTTGGTCTTTCTTTCCTTTTAAGACCTCAGACTTTAGTGAAACGAGGTCCATATTTTGCTATCTGTCTGAGGGTAAGTGTCCCAAACATAATTTCACTTGGCCCTACAGTAGCTCCACTGGCTAATAGTAACAGTGCCCTTTGATACAAAAAAGCCCCATTTTCAAAGCCAGTACTTAATTCCCTCTTGTGAGTTTTTCTCATAATCTTTGCATGACTTCTTTGTGCTTTTGTGATCATTTGGGAATGAGGATCTTCTTTTAAACTCTATTTTATTCCTTTTAAATGTGACATATAAATACAGAAACAAAGAAGCACACATTAATAATAGAGATGTGTGAAATGGTGGGGGGTTTTGCCTTTTTTGCAAAATCTGCAAGAAGATGCCAATATTTCTGCAGACGGAAACTATTTTTTCCATCTTCAAATCATCACACAGCATAAAATTTCTGGCTATTTGTGTATCATTGAGTAGATGCTAAAGATAACAAGGAAATAGAAACTCTCTCTTGAGAATTTACACGCCCTGGGTCCTAGTTTGTTCTTTTGGCTTCCCACAACTCCCTGAAGGGCATCTCAGTATCTAGTTGTCACCATTGCCCCGATTAATTGTACTATGTCTACCGTGAATTACTCTTTTTTTTGTGGTCTCAGGAAATTTTCTTAGGAGAATGTCATCTGTCCATTAAACTCAGAGGTAAAATAACCCAAACGATTGACACTGATGGATTTGGGATTAAATTCTGAGTGACCATTTTAGTAAGAGAGATCCTGCAATCATTTTTTGAGAGCTCAGGAGAAAAGAAGTTTCTGTTTAGAGAGGACCCCCCCCTTCTCCCCCACCCCCCCAAGAAATGTCCCAGCACTAAATTCTTGAGAAGTTCAGACCTAGTCTGAAACCTTGCAGCTCAACATCCTTGCTGATTTTCTTCCGTTTAGTGAATTTAATATCCCACGCATTTTAACTGGCCTAGCTCATGGCTTGCAAATCCTTTTAGCAGTGGCGCGGTGAGCCGTTACGTCATCTTGTGCATCACTGTGGGTTTAGATAATCTGTTTCTTGAAGTATTTGCAAAATCCTCTCACTGTAAGTTTTTCCTCCTCTCTTTCTCTCCTCCTCCCCAAAAGTACAGGTCTAGCTATGAACCTGGGAATCTGTCACGTTGTTATAGTCAAGGCTCTTGCCAACATGTCACAGGTGTGCACAATGAGGAGCATAAGGTAAAAAGGGAGATTGTAGCTGTCCAAAGCCTGCGAGGACAGCAGCTGCCATCCTGCAGAGCACCTCTGGCACCAGAGAGCCCAGAAAATTAGGGGAGGGCAGAGGAGAGCCTCCCTGCACTTGTAAAGGTATTTCAAGCCAGCATTTGCACAGTTCTTCTAAAGATGCCCGACATGAATAAACGTCTGTGGGGATGTGAACAAGCAAGGAAGGATTTTGTGAGGGAACTGAGCAACATGTAAAAGTAACGTGCAAGCTTGGGGCTTATGGAAGGGTGCAGAGGCCGCTTGGAAAAGGGGATCGTGGTTCTGTGAGGCTCTGCTCAGTCGGGGTGTTTTGCTCTGTGTCCTGAGTGCCGAGCACTTGAATTGTGTGTTACTGGGAATCAGGCAGCTCTAGTTACTCGCAGGTGAATGGTTGGTTAGCTGCTTCAGTCTTGGGTCATTTCTGCATTGTACTTAACTGAATAATACCTTCTCTTTCTTCTTTTTTTGCTCATTGATCAAGCTGCTTTTGAGAAAAGTGATACTTTGCATATCTGGCTAAGTGCTGTTAACAGCCTCTGCCTGCGGTTTGTTAAAATTAAAAAAAAAAAAAGGAAAAAAAAGAAGTGTGATCTTGCTGGAGAAGTAATTTGCTTCTCTCCAACCAATGATGGCTTGCACTTTATGCAAATTGGTATCTAGGGACAACAAATCCCATTTAATACATATGCATAGTTCATAAAAAAAACGACGTGAGAGAAAGAGAAAAAAGATAAAGCAACGAGTCAGCAAAAGAACAGGTTCCGAGGAAATTTATTGTCCCAAATTGGACATTTGTAACAGATGATGTGAACAAGTGTTAACTTTGTTTTCAGCAGCTCTTCACGTACATTCACTAGACATCACACAGATTATGTTTTAAGGATCTGAACTGTAATAAAAAAAAGTGTCTGTGGGCTTTGGAGTGTTGTGTTCCATATGGTTGGGGAAGTGCGGAGTTATTGCGACAAGCATCTTGTGAAGCTCATTACGCACGGCGGTGTTAGATGCGAATTGCTGCGCATCGCTATAGGGTACGTACATGACATCCCACAGTCAGCAGATAGCAACTGGAAATGAAAGATATGAAGGCACAGAGTACAGCTTCAGGGAACATGTTAGACAAAACATCTGCTGGTATCAGAAAGCTGCATTATCAGATCATTGTGGCCATGAATTTTTTATAAAGACTTTTTTTTTTTAAAGCTGCAACTTTGAAAGTGACATTTTGCGAGAAAGTTTTTGATTGAAGTGTGATGTCAGGAGAAAGGCCAGTCTAGTTTATTATCTGTTCAAGAGCCAATATTGGCAGCCTGAATCAACTCCTTTCTCCAAGCAGTTGAGTTGGCCATTCGCATACTACAAGTGCTTTTTCCCTTCTGATCGTGAAGGGTGATAAAACCTCGACCCAGATTACAGGTTGTAGCTTTAGTACCAGGCTGCTCGGCAAGGGGTTTTCAGAGTTGTGTTCATGAAGGGCTGCTTAAGGTCATGACTGGGGGCTGCGGAACAAAATTCACCTGAAATGCAAAACCTTCCTGTTCAGAAGATGGAGCACGATGTGCTTCGCGTGTGCAAAGCGCAGCGAGGAGAGCTGGGCGTCCCTGCCTGACTCACACGTGAGTGGGACCTGCGCAGCTGCAAGGTACCTTGTCACCAGTGTAACCCTTCATGGATGGGCACAGCTAAAAAGGCCCTTTGCATGTCGCCTTCAAAGGCTTCTCTGGCCCGCGGGCTGTACTTTGGGAACCTTTCTTTCAGTGCTTAGAGGGGCCTCTTACCTACTTAACATTCCTGACATTCATAAGAACAGCGAAACGGCATGAAATGTGTGTGCATACTGTAACTGTTTACACTAAAATGGCAAGGCATTTTCCAGCCTCTTGCCTTTCCTGCCCCAGCTGTTGAGGGGGGAATTTCCTTCACGCCCCTCCTGCGAGGGGCAGGGCGGCCTCCCCGCCGGAGCAATACCTGCCCCTTGCTGATCTACGGGGGTCTCTCGCCGATGAGCTGGTGCAAAACTGTGCCTGCAGAAGGGAGCACGCCAGCTTCCCATGCCTGAATAGCATCGTGGTCACCTCGAGGAGAAGCCAAGGCCCTTCCCTAATGTTTTGGCCTCCTTCCTAGGCCTCTTTCCTATATGTGTTCAGGGAAGGTGGGAGAATGGAGGGAAATTTCCGAAAGCATCATGACTTATGAAAGGATTATGTTGGCAGTGGCCATTTTTTATGTTACACCATTCATTAATGTAATGGGGGCTATGCAGAAAGCCAGAGGCGAATTGGACTCCATCCCTTGGGGAGGCTGAAAGCAAGTCAGAGATTTTACTGGTCTGACCTGTTGCTGAATGAGGCAGTTGTCAGGTGAAGGATATAGTTGCTGAAAGCAACTGCCAAGAGAAACTGCGCTCCCTAAGATGACAGCCCAGGCAGGCCACGGCTGTAACATCATTTTCCCAACTGGTGCCTTTGAGTAGCATTTGAAAACAGCAGGCCTGGGATACAGGACATGCAGATCAAGGTTTGGCTGTGGGAGATATTGTTGTGTCGCTTACCCAGACAGGAGCTCCATCAGGAAGGTAATTCCATGCTCTCTCCACTGCATAAAAATAACTCTCATTCCCTAATGATTTTTATGACTGTTTCCCTGGGATGAGATTTTAGAAAATGCTTGAAGACAAACTTAAATGAAGTAGACCAAAGCTGGGTGGTTTTAATTTTTTTTTCCTCTTTAATTAGAGTCTGGACATGTATTATTAACTGAAAATCTTGATTCTAAACTTTGTCATATTTGTAGAAAGAAGAAGTTGAATATGAATATGCATTTCCTGGGGTGGGGGGCAGGGGGGGGGTCTCTGATGGACTGGCTTACATCTGTGCATCCAAATGCAAAGTTCCCAGACTGGGGTTTCATCTGTTTTGGGGAAGGACGAGGAGGAGATCTGGCCTTATCTGAATACAGTTTATCAAGGACATAGTTTCAGTTATGAAAAAGTGAATCAGAGACTGCTGCATTTTTAAAACTCCTTTCTAGAAGAGTATAAAACTCTTTTATCTGAAGTGCATGGTCCTTTATTGGCTCCCACACCCACATCTCCAGGGAGCCTGAGATGCACCTTGGCTAGGCTTGATCAGTGCTTAGGTGGGAACTTCCCTGAGCACGCTCCTCTCTCCAGACCTGAGACGTTTCCCTTTGAACCGACATCCCAATAGAAAACAGTGTGAATCTGGAACGAGAAGACTGGCCATACAGTCCCTTAAAATGAGACGTCAACCAAATTTCTTAACTGTTGCTGCCGTATGCAGTGACCCAATACTGAACAGAAATGAGTTCTGCAGTCAGTCCTGTCTGTGCAACTGTGTGTACAAAGCAAGCGGAAACGTTTAACTATCTCTTTTGTACACGCAGTCAGACACTGTTTTACCTGCAAGCCAATATATCAACTTATACTAATTGGTCTGTGCTGTTATAGTAACTATGGCTTTAATTGCAGAGGCTGAAATGTGAACATATAGTCTCTCCCCCCCCCCCCTTTTTTCACCTTAGCTTCTAGTATGGGTTTACACCATCTTTGCAAGACACAGATTTCCTCAGCTAGTCTTCAGCTTTTCTTTGTGTGTGCGTGCTCTTCCTAGCAGCGAAAAGATTTCTGACTAGGAAAATGGCTACCTTGTTACCTTCCAGTGGAAACGGTTTGAGTGATGGAATATATAAGATTTATTATATAATGTGTGTGGGTGCATGCATATATACTTACATATATTTATATACAAATATATAAAGTTCTGTGCGCACCTATAGATGGCTGTAATACTGGGAGCTTGTAAAAAGTGCAGGAGGTATGTCTGGTCAGTAGAGCAAGCAGAAGGGGCAAAGAGCTGGCATTGCAATGTAGCGAAAGAGTATGGAAGAATATATGGTCACGCAGCTAACAAGAAGGGAAGGGAAGTGGCTGGAGGGTAAAGAGATATAATGGGTCCCAAATGTGGCAAGCACATATGCTGCCATACAGCAAATGTAAAATGCCACCACTAGTGACAAGTGTATTGCACCTAAGGAAAACAGCTGT
The DNA here is from genome assembly GCF_036417845.1 of Apteryx mantelli. NCBI lineage: Eukaryota > Metazoa > Chordata > Aves > Apterygiformes > Apterygidae > Apteryx > Apteryx mantelli. The sequence continues at coordinate 15,111,661 of NC_089980.1, read as the reverse complement.
GCAAAGTGCCCAAACCCACATTCAGCCTCCTGACCCTATGTCTTCCTGGTCTGATGTGTATTAAATTGGTCAGGCCTGAGAGCCTATCTGAGTACACATTCCATGGAAATAATGGCTCCGTAAATCTCTGAAATACTTTGTGCGCTGCTACCTATTTTGCATTTGCTATCTTGCATTTGTGAGATTGTTTTATTTTATTTTATCTCATTTTATTTATTCTGCTGTGCTCACTATCACATGAACACTTTGATTATCTGTGTAGATCAGTGCATGGTTTAGTATAGTTCTGTGTTACTTGCAAACCCTCTCACATAACCCTATTATTTGTTAATAATTTTTCTATTTTGAAGAAACACCCTTTGACACCTGAGCTGGATCTCCTGTTCTTAGGCAGAAATATAATAAAGTCCTCTGTGAAGAGCATCCCTCAAACTGGTCCTATCTGCTCTGTATATATTTGAATATATAAAACATTAATAAATGATTCCAAATGTTTAATCATATCCATTTGACTCCCTGAGACTCCGTGTCTGTAGGCTTTCTGTGTTAACAGCTCCTGTGATATCTACATACTGCTGATTTGTTGTTGATCTTGAGTTTTTTAAGTAAAATAAAACTGAGGTTTGCAGTTTGATTTGAATTAATCAAGTCTGATTAGACAGAAACAGATCAGTCTGTTCTGGAAATCCCTGAATCTCTCTAATACATTTTCATGTGCTATTCAAAAAAAAGTTTGTATCTAAAGTAGGAGTGCTCTTTATTTAACAGTTAGCATTTTTTTCAAACAGAGTAATAAATCTTATGGGGAGGGGGGATTATTATAATATTCAGGGTATAGGAAAGAAATTGCATTTTGTTTTATGAAAATACGGATATTTTAGAATAGAGTCACCTGGTGGCAGATTTCATAAATGTGCATAAAGAGAACCTCCCTAATATTGTTAGTTTGGGGTTTTTTTTTCTTCTCATCACACTGGCTGTCCATCTGCAAGCTTTGATAGATGGAGCGACAAAAACAAAAGAGTGTATTTAGTTTAATAAGCCAATTTGAAGAGAAAGTTTGGAATTATGTATGGCAGAGGACAATTATGCAAGCTAAATGATTCTTTAATTAATAATGAGATCCATGAAAAAAAGCAAAGGCGACAGGATCCTCCTTTTGGGAGGAGCAGAAAGCTTTATGGTTTACCATGCATCCTGATGTACATACTGGCTATGTGAGGGGGCATAATGCTGAAGGACGTTACAGTGAAATGCAGCCTGAGGGGGTCCATGCGCTGAAGCTGTTGCTACTTTTTTGACTAATATTGTTTGTAAAAATATATGTATGACATAAAATAACAGCTTGCATTACCGCTGGTACAAGTGGGAATTGAAAGACAAGTGCTGGGAGGCCCAGGTTGATTCAGGTAGGTCTGTGGTTGGATTTCTAGGCAAAGTCCACCGTCAGGTCTGGTGCTCTGACACGTGCTGGGTCACCCATGCATCAGGGCTTGTTGCTCTTGGTGAAAGCACCCTGAGACCTGTTGTTCTCGGAGCAGCGCTTTGGTTTGTGCCCAGCTCTGGTCTCTGCTGGAGAAGAGACCTTCCCCAGGATAAGGTCTCCAGTGGAAATTTTGCATTACTAAACAGGTCCCTTTCCCATGGTCTCTATCTCATGTGTGGAAAAAGAAGAAAAAAACCTCGTGGGGCGACTGCCCGTCCGGCTGGGCAGCTGAGAGCCACGGCCAGCGCTGGGAGGTGAGCTGGAGGTCCACCACCACCGTTGGGGCCAGCCATCTCCTCCCACTGGCCCTCTGCTGAAGTCCGCGGGGCACTCCTAAGTCCTTTGCACAGGCTAAACACAAATAAGCAAATAAGGCAAGGAACCGTATTTTTGGAATGAAATTTCACTATGAAGCCGGCCTCATCGGAAATGGGATGGCAGGCTGCACAAAAAAAACCCAAATCCTCTCCCTCGCATACACGCACACCATCTCCCTCTCTCTCCCTTTCCTCACTCTCCAGTTTGCAGTCAGGAAAACAGGCCGGGGAGAGATACAAGTCTACCTGTAGAGCCATTGGTTTGGCCTTTTCCTGCAGCTTTTATCCTTCCTTTAAATCCCTGACTGTTGGGTGCCCGAGCAACAAGCCATATGTTAAAGATGTTAAAGAGCAAATACTCTGCAGACTGTACCAGCATGCCGACTCAGAGGGGAAGTGAGCAAGAACGTTGGGAGAAGGAGGCAGAAGTGATTATCTGATAGTGATTATTCGGGAGGGCAATAGTGGGAGGTGCACTAACTGACAGGGATTCACTATGGGACGCAAATCACTTAAGGCAAAGCCATTAGGATCAATTTAAAATACCAAAGAGGGAAGCTAAATTGACAATAGCATATTTTAATTGAAATCACAAATATCATTCAGCAAGATATGTTTTAAAAGACCAGGAAGAGTTGCTTTATCTTGACAGAAGAAAAGTTTTGCTGTTTTATTAAAAAAAATTGCCCTTTTTACAGAGATCAAAATGGAGCAGAATGTTTTTTTAAAAATCCTTAAATCCCGTTTATGTATTTTTTTCCATTTTAATGTTCTTTTTTTTTTGTGATGGGCATATTATAAATGGAATTAACTACATTACTAATGCTTTTAATCTGATTTTACTAAAGCCTAGGGCTGAAGCATGAAATCAGCATGTGTCCCGTTAAAAGAAAAATACAGTTATATAGACAATAAATAGCATGTCCAGATAAACACATTTATCTATGCGTTAGTTTTATTTATAGAGCTAACTACAGACACTAGGGTTTTTTTAGACACTTATACAAAACCAAAGTCCATACGATGGGATTGTTACTGTTTTTGGCAGCAGAAATACAAACTTGGTAAAAGAGCCTGGCATGGAAAACCACTGAGTTCTGACATGTTCCATTTGTTCCTCACTCTGATTTCTACTCACAGAATCTGACATATGTTGGGCATTGACCTTGCTCTTTTAAATAAGCTTATTTTAGAAGACCTCTGCAAAATGCTGTCTATTTGGCCTCGATGTAAGCTGTTAGGAAAATGTAGTACAAACACAGAAGTTCTATGTTTTGAATGCCAGAGATGTAAGCAGAAGAGCAGTTGGTAAGATCTATACTTCTGAATGCTTTCTGTGCTATTAACATGTCCTTAACAAAAAGAAAAAATCTTTATCCTGCATTCCTAACTTGGGCAAACTTCCCAATGAGGATTTTTTGAGCAGGACATTCAGGACCAGACATGTTTTCAGAGTCTGAAATACTCTGACTGGGCTCCCAGACATTCAATGGAGTGAAAGTAACTGGTGACTTGGGACGTCCCATATCAGAAACCTTAGTACCAAAGTGTCTTGTCGTGCTGCAGATTCAGACCCCGTAGGTGTCTCTGAATACAGGTGCTCAAAAATGGTCGCAGCTTCTCAAAAGCTTGGCCTCTGCCTTGCGGCCCCCTGTAACACCCTCCACTTCACCGAGCGCGTTTCGGGAAGAACCGTATCTTTCATTGTGGAGATTTGCCTTCCATTTGTCATAGGGGAGCAGCTTGTATGAAAGTTCACAGAGAAAGTGCTGCAATCTTGCAAATGCCAGCAGGTATCACTATGCAATAAAACAAATCGCTGGGTCCCAACATGGCAAATTAGAGCAAGGGAATGAAAGTGCCTTTACGAGATAGGTAGGAAAAATGTCCTTCATTAAGGCCTATATGTGCTGAAGTCAATAGAAAGCCCCTATCAACTCCAGTAATGGCAAAAGCAGAAAGAAACTTGGAAGCGCATGTGGGATGTGTGTTTGATGTTCTCCTGTTGCCGGTAGACAAAGTCACGCACCCTTTACTTAGGCTGTGAGGTTTGGAGCCTGGAAATCCAATCAGCTGGAAACATGTCCCTGCATGGCGTGGACTGCCGAGCTTAGCCGTACCCAAGTAAGTGGCAATAAAATTACACACATAGGAAAACACATATCAAATTGCAAAAGTTATGTGAATCAGAATTCATGGTCACACGTAGCCCTTCAGGCCCCAAACTGGCTCCATATACGGCAAGAGGAGGCAGGGAAGCTCTGCCAGAACAGGGTTCACATGTGGTCTGGCCTATGAAGTTTCTTGGGGAAGTATTTGAACGTTGTGCCATCATTGCCAGTCCTGGTAGATGCTTTACTGGGGACCGGTTGGATCTGTGCCATCAGTCAGCAGGAGGGATGGCAGAGAATAACAGAGCTGCTGCCACCTCCTGTAAAGGGGGCCTGCCCGAAATTCCCTCAACCATCACTCACGAGCTCATTTTTCAGGGAAATAGCTTTTATTTGTTGTGAATTTCTTCGTACAGAAAAGCTTCTTACAAAAACTAAATAATGTAACATATTCCGGGCTCTGGGCAGATAAAAATTGAAAGGGCTGTGGTGTTTGTGGAAGTGGAATGATAGTGACAAGCACCACATGAAGTCCCCGAAGATGGTGTCAGGGGACTCGATCCCCCGTAAAATGATGAAAGACTCTGATGTAATGGTGTTTTGTGAAACAATTTGAGCATAAATGCCACATTCTTTCCCATTAACAACTGACTTCCATTGTACTGGGATTTTTTTAATATATATTTTGAGCACACTGAGAACAAAAATTTCCATTGTGATAGTGCTGCAGGAAGATTTAAGGGTTGTGGTGGACTAGGAATTGAAATGCAAATCACACTCGCGCACAACCTCCTGCTGAGGCCCAAATTTTTATAGATCAGGTTCTGCAGCCCTGATGAAGAATCAGTGATCTGCCTTTCCTGGGATTCACAAATTAGTTGCAGTCTAAGGTATCATTTCCTACAATATAATTGTAACTTACCAGATGAAAGTTTGTCACCAAAGACAGTCCCCTGATCTTCCATTATTTTTCCAGCTGCAATGCCACGAAGGATCCTTTCACAGACAATGCAAACACACACATCACAGCTCCCTACTCTGCAACGTGCACTCGCTGCATATAAACATGCTGTATATATTGATTCTCCCCCTTGCTTTTTTCCTCCCCCAATGTGCAGGTGGTAAAACACTGGCTGCCATGAACTTCGTGTTATAAAAAAAGAAAAAAACATGGTTTGGGGGCTGCTAGAGCTGCTAAATAGAAGACTGCCAGTGTGTAACATTGTGGCTGCTAAAATCACTACAAGGATAATAGGACATACATGCATTTGTGGATAATTCTGTTTGCTAATTGCTCATGAAATTTCAGGTAAGCAACATCCAATTCAATTTATTATAATAGGTAATGTCCTGGGTTTTGCTTTTCTTTCTTTCTTTCTTTCTTTCTTTCTTTTCTTTCTTTTTTTTTTTGCTGTCATTGCAAATGCATGGCTCTTCATGTTTGGAAAAACTACTTTACAAAAAGGCTTGGGGGGTGCTACTTGGCAGCACAGAAAGTTTTGAGCCGTGTATCAGTGTATGACAGGTTGCAACAAAACTTATGTCCCTGCCGCAAGGCCTCCGTGCTATGACACAGGGCCAGATGCGCTTCTGGCTGTAAGAAGACTCTGAAATACAGAGCACTGGTACCACTGTTGTGAACCGGAGAGGCTGTGTTGAGGGAGACACCTTGGCTTGCTGCGACCTTCTTGTGCAGTTTTGAGCTAATATCTTAACCGTAAAAAGATAGTCCTATTTATCCACAGCCTAAGCCATCCAAACTTCCTGGGAATCATTCTGCCTATTATTTAGAGATCTTGACTATGCAAAAAAATGCTGAAAATTGTCATCGAGCAGTGATCATAAGCTCAGAGCTGGGTCCTCCAGTCTGCATCTGCTTTCCATTCTGTAACTTCAACCAGTTTTACTACTTACTACTACTTAGTTACTAGCTAGTACTAATCGCTACTACTATTGCACCGTACAAGAGCTACATATGCGTTAATGAGAATTAGCATTTGTTGACAGCCGTGGTGGGAGTTCCCTGTCTACAGCATTTCAGGGGTTCCCATCGCTGTAAGGTTTGATTCCCTTCTCCAGTAATTATGACTGACACTGCGCAAGTTTTTCATAGGTCCCATTTGCCTGTGCAGAGTTGAAAGACGTACTGAGCTCTGTCCGAGGTGGAGAGAGAAGAGGTCAATAATAACATATTGCCCAATAACAGTCCCCTTCCTTTCTTCTCTCAACCGCTTAGGCCAGGCTAGGGGTTACCGCATCAGCTCGGCGCTGCCTGGGCAGCTTTAAATTTCACTTTTCTGTGCTTCCTTGTCCTACGTGAAACGCTCTTCCAGAGCTGCTTTAATACGTGGAAAACAATTTAGTCATTTTAACTTAAAGTCAATTGCCTTCTTCGTTTGGGAATATGAAGGTAGTTAAAATGCTACAGAAATTCAGTGCACTAGCAGTAAATAACTCCAGTGGGCCTTTCAGTGCCTATTTAAAAATGGGTGCATAATCAGAATTAAAGCTGTGGGTTTAAAACATGGGAAGAAATATTGGCCCCTTGTAACTCTGGAAGGGATTATGGGTACATGGCTGCTGCTTCTTTAAGAACACCAGTTGCCTGTTTGGGAAAAGCAGGAGCAGGGAATGCCCCTTTCCCTCCTGGCCGGCTCCCCAGCCCGGCCCGCGGGAAAGCACTCAGATGCTCTACTTCCAGGCTGCGGCTCCGATCTGTACTGTAAAGTGAGCAGGCTTTTTTCCATTTGCTACCGTGCAAAGGAAGTTGCTTTCACCCTTATCCTGAAGAAGATGAGCTATAGGAATATACAGTTGGTTTTATATATATATATATATATATATATATATATATATATATATATATAGCTACGGGGCCAGAAGGGGAAGCAGTGGTCATAAGCAGAGACTGGAAGTTGGCTTGTTAAGTAAATCTCAGGCTGTAGCTGGTTTTAATTTATTTTTTGTTTTATGTGCAGGAGACTAGGCCTTGCAGGCCTGGCTAATATCAAAGCCTGAGGTTTTGTAGATTTTTAATCAAGGTCCACTTTGGGGGGTTCTGCTTTTGGTGGCTGTGGATGTGTGGGGATTTTTTGTTGTGTTTTTCCTTTTTTCTTGCTGCAGTGTCTGGATTTCTTTAGTTAAACTTTTCCATTCTTCAGACTTGAGCCAAGTGAGCAATTTCAAATTACCCAGCACTTTCCAGAGAAGGCTTTTTTTGTTGTTGGGGCTTTCTTTCTTTCTTTCTTTTTTTTTTTTTTGAAGCAAACTTGCAGTCCAGTTTCTCTGAAAACCACAGATGGCATCTGCAATACTACCCCATTGCCTTTCACTGTTAATTTGGCATTCTTAGCACTGTCTAGATAGTTTATTGTTCATCAAAGCCGTGTGAAAGGAATTTTATATATATATTTTTTGTTTTGTCCCTCTGCTGGCAGGGAAAGTAAATCCCAAAGTATTTCAGCAGGTGCTATTAATATGCAAATAATGGAGAGTACACTAGGTCTAATAGACCTCCCAACTACATGGGAGGTGTCGCTGTTGGAGCAAATTAGCTTTCTGTAATTTGCATGCTTTTCACAGCCTCCTGGGATTATATTTTATATCAGAGACAATAAAAGCATATGCTGTTAGTTTAAAATGTAACTAATTTTAGACTTTGAAACCATTTTAACCTAACTTCTTAGTGGTGTTAAACTGCTATTTGCAAAGAAACTTTTTACACAGCTTGTAATTTCCATGGCCTTTCTCTCACCCATTAACTGCTCTATCACTCTTTTCAGGATGAAAGTGAATGAGGGAACCTTCCAGGTGGCTGAACCTTGAAAAACAGATATTTGTCACAGAAATATGCCCAGATTGTACTAGCTTGGTTCTGTGTCTGCATTCAGTTCCTGAGCCCATCCTGAAGGGGTCTAGATTCGGTTTTTTACATCGAACTTCTTCCTTCCCCTTTGACTTCTCCATGAGATCTAAATCCGTCCAGAAAGTGTGTTGTGGTCCCTATTGACCACCCATGCAGAGAGGAAGTTGCTTGTATCATCACAAAATCTTCTTTGCTAACCCACCAAAGCAAAGAGAAACTGCAAGGATCTGACATGGATGCCCAGTGTACTTGCCTCACCCGCACCTAGAAATAGGAAAAGTCTGATTTAAAACAAATAATTGCAAAAAAAAAAAAAAAAAAAAAAAAAGTAAGGATGTCAGTGCAGGTTCAGTCTGTAGAGCCACGTGTTATTGAACTGTACTGGCACATTATCAATGGCACCTTCCAAATTGATACTGACAGCAAAAATCATGCTGTTGACATATGTGGTTTGTGACAACATGAATAATAGGACATCAGCCATCGTATCTGAGAATTTGTGTCCTTACCTGAGATTGTGTGGTGATTGGTTACTATATGCTGAGCTACTTGAAAGGACTATCCAGGTAGGATGCATACAGGGCAGCCACTTAAAATCTGCCCCTGGTCACCCACGCCTGTTTCTGTCCTTCTGTCCTTGGGTATTTGTTAAGCTCGTTGGAAATGGTTCTCCTGGCTTACAGCAGCATCCCAAATTTGACTGCTCCAATTCCTGCTGCTTTGAAGAATTACAGCAAGATGTTTGTTAGAGAAACAGCAGTTTGAGCCGATGCAGATATGTTTCAGCAACAGACTGTAGCCGTGTAGGCTGAGGGAGTTTGTGAAAGGTAGAAAGGCAGTCATTTTATTTTGTCTTCCTGCCAGTTGTCCCATTGCCCGGAGTATGTGATTTGTGAGTTTCCTTTGGCACAGTTGCTCCACTGCTCATATATCTCTTAGCAGTATTTCCAGGTCAGCTGGTCCACAGGGTGGTAGCCATCTTTTATTTGGAGAGGGATAGAGTTCAGGGGTAGGATCAGATGTGTGGAGGAGATGGCAGCCAGGTGGAGATCAAGTTAGCGTTGTCAAATTTATTTCCAACAGGGGAAAGGTGAGTATTAAAGAGGCAGACTAGGTCTGAAAGATGTCCTTTGAGACAAGACTAAAAGGCTTGAGATGCAGCTTTGGCCCTGCAGCAATCTGTGGTGAGATTCTTATGAACTTTTGGGGCCACAACTTCACCATTAATGTTTTTATAAGTATATTTTATACACACAATATATGGAAATGCTTCATTTTCCAAAAAAAGGTAGGGGAGGGCCTTTTGATTGGTGCTTGATTTAATAGTATGGTGAGTTAAAATCTTAAAGAACTGTCTTCAGAAGTGACCAATGCACTGAATCCTAAGAAAGGGACATCGCTTCCTGGAGTGAAACCATTAGAGTTAGTGAAATTACTGCAGATTGTTTCAAAGACACAGAATTAAGCTACTGGGTTTATGCCCACTCCCCCAGGTGACTACACCACTAAACCCTCCATAATGCAAACCTATATTTTCACTGTGAGCAGTAGGATCCAAAGAGTAAATGAGTGGCATCTCTTTAGATGCCACCAGACCAAAGTGGATTTGCACCTGCACTGCTTTGAAGCCTGTAATTTTGTTATGTCTCATGTGCCATATGTGTCCCACGGGTCTTTCTGCCAGGGTGACCTAGCCTAGAGTCTTTACTGTGCTAAAGCGAAGAAGGCGATGTTTTCAAATAACCCTTCCTGAGGTTGTAAGGAAATAGATGTGAAGAAAAAGAAGTGCTGATGATGACTTGAAAATGCTGGATGCTTTTTATGTTCTCTCATCTCACCCTAATTGTTGTCTAACATTAATACCAGTGACCTCTCATTTCTGCTGCTTCTCCTGAATGGGGCGTGACTTGCCTTTTTTAATTTTAGGCATTGGAGCTGCAAAGAGTTTCTTTATTTTAAAATTTTAAAAAAGATCCCTGATTATTCAGGTGTCAATACAAAAAAATGGGATGTTATACCAGATTGCTACATTTGTGCAGCAGAGTGTAGTTAGGGCTAAAGTGGAGGACGATGAGACAACTGTACATCGGAGGTGTGAAAACACGATCAAAATATCTTCAGCCTTGCTTCAGCAGCACTGGATTAGAAGGCAACCATGGTGAGATGCTAGGAAAGAAAAACATGAGAGGATATTTAGAAAACAGAAATGCCTTTCAATAATGAACTGCTTGACTTCTTTCAGCAAAAGCTTAGAAGTTTACAGAAATGGAGAGAGTGTTATTAAATGGAAGGACTGTGAACTGGTAAGCCTCAGAGCATTGTATCTAGTGCCACTGCAAAATGCCACATGCGACAGTGAAATATTGATAGCAGGCTGTGTCACAGGCTTACTTAGCATTACAGTAGGATATGCTGCTGCCAATCATGTCTAAGTAACCACTCTCTCCAGCGACACAGGCAGCCAACAGCTTCATGCCATGGCTGCAGGTGCCCAGGAATAGTTTTCTAGTAATGTGCAGGAGATGTATTGTGTCTTCTCTCAATCGTATTCGTGTAGTTTGTTCATTTCTTTGCCCATTTCCACATGAGAGATGTCCAGGAGTCCATGTGACGACTGTCTGGATGAGGGTCTAAACTCAGAGGTAAGAGCGGTGGACTTGTCATAACACCACTGGCTATTCTGCACCTGGAACTACTTGGACACCTTGCTCTTCTCATTGAGAAGTTTTAGGCAACTTCTGATGCCAGAGTAAAGTACTTGCTGAGCCTGTAAAACTTGAGGACTTGGCAGGCTCACTGACAGGTGCTTCTTTACCCTTTTATATATTGAAATGGATGCTGGATACTTTCAGCTTTGCTTCCATGCTGAAGCTTTTGGCAGTCGCATGGGGAAAAGTTTTGGATAATTTGTTTGATCTGAGATCAGCAATCCAAATTTTATTTTATTTTTTTCCATACTTAAGGTAGCTCTGCTCAAACTACTTCATAGTTCCACACACTTTCCTCCTCCTCTCCGGTCTCTCAGGAGGGAAGGAGAACATTTGCATGGTCACAGAAGAGTTCAATGTGAAAACTTGACCTCTGGCTCCTTCGGTTACATCTTGGTTTACAAACTTTGTGGTTCTTTGGTTTAATTAGGAGTACCTGAAATATCAGAGTTCTTAGATTGCAATTTGATAAGAATATTGCAAGGAAAATCCACGCTGATTTGCACCAAAAGCTGTTTGCAGACACATAGCTTCCCCCCACCACATACACACACAAATGACCTCAACCATTTGCTAATATTTCCTAGCAGTGAACTTTATCCAAATATATTGAAGGTAGGTTACATTAATAATGGTAAGTATACAGAATGTAGCGTGAGCATGTATCTTCCTCTTATTTTTGTTCTGTTACTATTATAGCTCTAACATGAAAGTTTCATTCTTTTATTTTTATAAAATTTGTATTTCTTTAGTAATTTTGGATGAAAAGTTTATTTTCCAGGCCAGTAAGAGGTTTTTTTGTTACAAACTACATTGTCTTATTTGGGAAATATGTTCACAGTTGAGAATGAATTGCCTTTATTAGCAAATCAAAAGCTTACTCTGTCAAAACTGAAATCGTTCTACCTTTTTATGTGCAAATTAAAGCTTCTGTCAAACCTTCAGCCATGGTGCATTTAATTTGTGGAAATATTAAAATATCTGGCTTAATATTAAAATATTCTACATAAAGAAAGAAATATTTTTAAGTGATACATTGCATTCAGGACTCTCAAAAAAAAATCAGATTTGAAAGAAATAAAGTGATGTTTTAACAGAATTTATTTTTCCTTACTTTGGCCAGAGTTCAGTGCAGTACTTAAAAGTGTGTTTAAGTTATACAGGTGTTTGAACATGTTGTTGGATCAAGGTCTTTGGAAACTAACCAAACGAAATGTAAGTCTATCCAGGGCATGGGCACTACATCCCCTGTATTCTTCCTTATGAAAGGGTCACAAGATTTAATTAGTGGCAAAGGTACTGTGAAAAATTGTACTCTATAGTCAGTAAGTTAGAGTAAAATATAAAAGGCAACTACTTTTTTTCACAGTGATGACTTGTGTTTTGCAGGCTCTTTGCAGCAGAGGACAAAATTTTGATTATCTAAAATTCAGCACCGGTTCTATTTTTAGGCTTCCAAAATAAAGAGCCTTCTATTTATCTAACAGGACTTTGGGAGCTCAGCATTTCTGGAAACCAGGTAATGTGGGCCTTGATTCAGCAAGGTACTTAAGCACGTGCTTTTATTTCAAGCCCATGAATAAGGCCATTGATGAATCGTGAGGTTTTGAATTGGGTGTTTTGTTAGATGCTTAAATATACATAAATCCCTTCTTTTTAAGCAGCCAAGTCTAGAAAATATTTGGAGAGAAACAGTGAGTGGGAGTGAGAGAAAAGTGTCCTGAGCTTGGCTGTCTCTGTGGTGCGTGGCCGAGCTGTGAGACGGAGAGGCAAGACCTGGGTTAGTGCACCACGTTAACGAATACCTAGGTGACCTCCTTGCAGCGGAGAGCAGATTGGGTTTTATTATAAGACAGTCCGCGCTCGCCCCGAGCCAGCGCCTTTCCCTTTCACGCGGGGATAACCGTCGCAGCCCTTCTGCCGTCCCCCTGTTTTTGTTGGGAGATGTAAGCAGCTTGGACTGCTGAGGATATTCTAGCTAACGGTGAGCGTCCCAAAATCACCTTGTTTGAGGCTCCCATTCAGTGCGAGCAGAGGCACTTTGTGCCAGGCAGGCATTTACTGCAATCCTGCGTACTACAAGGGCTGGGGTTTAGGGCTCCCTGCACCCCACGGGAGGGAGAAAACAACAGCTACTTCCTTTCTTTTTTTTCTTGCATGCTTTTTTTTAAGCCCATCCCACACCCTGTCTGGGCTGTGCCCCGTAGGTACGTCCCGGGGCTGGGACAGGGCAGGGGGTCACCCTCAACCCTATGGGCCAAGGCCTCTGTAAGCCCCAGTCTCCTCCTGTAACACTAAAAATGCATGCAAAGCCTCATTTTTCAGTGTGGTCAATATCTTTAGGTGGGCGATGGCTTGTTTTTCTGTTTTTTCTTGCATCCCTATAGACGACTTCATTTTTAAAGTCCCAGCCTCTCCTGTGCTGCTTTTGTGCCAATGTTGTTCTCAATGCATACTTTAGCATCCTAGCTTATAAATCATTTAGTTCATCCGGGCCATCTCTGTAAAGGGAGTTTCTACAGGCTGAATTTGGTATGTATTAAATTCGAAAGTGTTTATTACAGGTGTTAGACTATTAGCCATAATTAACAGCAAGAAAGCTATACAGTCTGTTCGTGATCTGGGTTGTCCCAGGTTGTCCTCACACTCACTTTTCATATCCACTGCTTTACCTTGAATTATATAGTCTTCATCTCTGCCTCCCGCTATTAGAAACCAGCAACGTGGTTTGGGTTGGGATCTCCTACTTCAGGCCATAAACATAGGATCCAGCCACCCCATAAAGTACCTTCTTCCAGCTTACTGCTTTCCATGAGTTCTCAGATATATCTGTGGTAGGCAGTGGAGATTCGTTCAATGTTCCTCCAGCTAGGGAAGACCCTACCCAGCAAAGACATAAGGTACACCACAAACTACCGCAAGTGCTAAAGCTTCTCCCAAACTGATAAGCCGTGCCTGCCTGCTACAGTCACAACTTTCCTGGTTTCTTCCAGGAGCCTGTAAAATGGTGGAAACTCTGCTGTCCCTGAGACCTGTTTCTGTTCAAGGATTCAGGGAGAAAGTCTCTAGACTCCACGATTTACTGCCAGAAGAGATGGTGCTGTGAGGAAAATGCCCTGGGGTGACTATGCTAGTAAGCCAGATAGCCTCCCTACTGGCTTTTCCCCGGATAGAAGTGCTTCAGCCTCATGCACTTGATACTTTAATCGGCTGGCGTGGAAGCTGGACGTCTCTCTCTTTATTATTGTTATTATTATGCAATCAGACACTACTTAATTAAAGAATGTGCTGGGGATGTACTATTTATACAGAAACTATGTACACTGAAATCCATTTTCTCCATGGTGATTGCAGATAATGTGGTAAGCTCTGCTTTGATTCATTAGTGTAGCAAAAGAGATATTCAAAATTATTTGGTATAATTCACAGCACTTCAGAATGCATATATTTTCATACTACTCTAAATCCACTGCTTATGCTAGTAACTCAAGCATATTATGACTGCTTTGCCATAGCACTGTCATCTTAAAATTGTGGTAGTGCCATTTTTTCGTTGTAACTGGCCAACCTGGAAGCTCATTTAGCACAGTATTTTTAGTGAGTGACTATTGCGCAGTGGCGTGGCTGTTTGCAGCAGTGTTTCAGAGCAGAGTGAGGATCATCTGTTCCTCTACATGCTGCCCGCGTGGTGGTACCTGCGTCAGGGACACATGAGCAGATGTCGCGCAGACCCCCAGAATGGAGGTACCTTCATGCTTGCCCCTAAGCTGGGAAAATGTACTCCCAAGCGACACTCAGAAAAAAATCTGGAAGTCATTTTATTCTCTGGGTTGAAAAAAGAGCCACCACAACAATTTTAATTAATCAATTTTAGTTAGCAGAAGATAATTTTTTAATACTCTTAGATAAAAATTTGTGTCTCATCTACACATGTTCTTTTCTGGCAACATGAGTAAGCAAACTCTTAGGATTACAGATGAATCACCAGTATCTCCCCTCCCATTTTCACATTCATTCCTTTCTTGCCTTATCAAGACCATCCTTCTGGCTGAAATGACCTGGGCATGACTTCATCTAATCCAGTGCTGGACGAGCCTCAGGAGACTTGCTAGTTACACTCACACAAGCCGCCAGCCCTGCCCTGTAAAAAAATCTCTGTTTTTAAACTCTACATTTAGGTAGAGGCTCAAAAGCTCTTGCCAGCCCATGGTAACCTTTGGAAACAGGAAATCCTTATAATTTTAAAATACCAGTTAAAGTTAAAAAAAAAATTCCAGACTGTGATTTCTGACAGCCATATAAAAAATTTCCACCCAACCCTTATGTGCATATAGATATCAACAACGCCACGCTCACAGTAAAGCTTGTCCAAGCCACCTTTGGAGACAGGATTTAAAAATACCACTACTTAAAATTAAGTGGTTAAACCTAGCCTTAGACACCTGAGACCATGATGTGGGCTTTTTTGTTTGTTTTCCCCCACACACACACCATGCTCTGAGCACTCATCAGCTCTCTCTGATTTTATGGGGCACTGTAGTGTATTTGCACACCTCTAGAAATCAGTCACCTAATTTAAATGGCTGACTTTAGCTGCTTGGTGACCTGGGTTTTTCTTTTAGTATGCTGGATTACAATGTTCAAATTGTTATCTGAAAATCTTTATTCAGTCCTGCTGGGCCTCTTTGGCCTGTAACAGGCAAGTGGAAATGCCATCAGACAGTCTTTTCCATCAGTTTTCAGCATCTTCTGCTTCTAAACCTGAAGTTACACATTACTGATTTACCCAACTCTATTCCCTCTAATCAGTAATATATTTTTTTAATTTTCTGAGAAAGTTTCAAACCAATTACCAGCACGAATCATTTAACAAAGAAAAGCTGCTTTCATTGCTGAGACTCCTATATATATATTTGCTTCTATGTGTACGAATCTGAGATGTTTGGAAAAAAATTTAAACGTGCTCAATGACTGCATTTAATGCCGGACAAGATTTCACACCTCTGGGCTCTATATTTATAGCTCTGTCATGTTCCTTTCTTGTACTGACCTGAAGAAGAGGATTTTTTTTCTTATCTCCTGAAAAGGTTGTCTGTCATAGTGCAGTTATTGCAGCACAAAATATTACCTAAAACTTGACCCTGAACAAATTTTGTACAAGGACAGTTTACCCCAGAATTCCAAAGGAAATGAAAACCTTCTCACTCTAGCAAAAGAAGTAAGCTTATTTGGTTATATAAAATTGGTTTAATTCTGAAAATCCTCCATGGAGCCTCAGTTTTAAATGCACTCAGACTCTGATCTCAGCTGAACTAGTTTTTCTTCTAGTGTTACTCCACTGAACTCAATCACGTTAACATGGATTTTCATTGGGGAATGCTGGGATTCAGGAACTTAAAAAAATATATGTATTAATTGTCATGTAGCTCAAAAAAATTAAGGGTACTTTCAGCCTTATCAAGTGATGCTGCTCTGAAACCCTGCCCATCACCCTGGAATTCAAAGAAGGGGCTCTTACTGATTTCAGTGGGGTTAGCACGAGGTCCCTACCTAACACAGGGGTTTCCATTTCCATCCCATTTTGTGATGCTAATTTTTTCTGTCCTCCTCTCTTGCCAGCTGCAGTGCTGACCCACCTCCCATGCATTTGACAATAATGCAGAAAACTTGGACTAGGCTTTCAGCTCCAGCAGTTTGAGGAGAAGCGGGGAACAGCATGACACAGCCAGAGCTTTTAAGTAGTATCAGTTCTTTTATTTAAGAGGCCTATGGTACATACATAAATAAATAAACATTTACAGTGCTCTTTTCAACAGCATTGAATAGATCACAGCAAGGTCTGTAACACCCCAACCCCAGTTGTCTTTCCAAAAGTTCGACTGCCTTACTCTATTCTAGCTAATCAAGACTCTTACTACCCTTAATCTAATTGCATTTGTACTGAATGATTGTTGCCAGCTAGAAATGGGAATAATTTATAATGAATTAGTACCTTGACAAATTTCACATCTCTTTCCTTTCACATTGTCCATGAACAAACTGTGATTTTTTTTTTTTGCTTTCCATTATTCGTAATTATTCACAAAATCATTCATGGAGGAAGGATAATTTTTTTTGCTCCCCGTGTAGCTAGCTCCAAGGCAGAACACAGTTTTTGTGCAATAAATACAATGTGTGCTGACCGCATATTCTGGTTACGTGGCACTATTTCCTTACCCTGATTGGATGAATATGACTGATAAAAGTTTCTTCATTTAAGAAAAGTTGCCTGCTAGTTATCTGTGTTATTTATTCAGAAACGTTCTCCTGCAAATATTTTTAGGTCTCCTGGTTCATTCACCATGTTAAGCATTTTATTTATTATTATCTCCAGGTATTAGAATAGCTATTAGAGTAGCTGGAGAAAGTGAATGCAACCCCTAACTCCCTTAAATGCGGCACAGGTAATATTTCATATGGAAGCTGCAGGTGTTTGTTTGTTTTTGTTTGTTTTTAATATGGATTTCTCAATTAAGGGCTTAATTGTAGAATATTTACCCATTCTGCTGAGTATTTAGTCAAGCAACACTCTTGGGTCCTTTAGGAGTAGTTACTTGAGTAAATGCTCACCATTGTAAATAGGAGCCTTCAGTCTGGTACCTGCTTAAGAGCTGTAATAAAAAACTGAACCTAAATAAATCCTGACCAAATCACTTTAAAGTTGAGTGTGTGAGGCAACTATAGATGACTGGCCAAAAGAGATGACTGGCAAACCAACCCTAATGGTTTGTTTTTCAATGAGAAACCAAAGCCAGAAGGGGTCATTTTCTCATGCTAATGAAGCCCAGGGTGACAGAAATTTGGCAGGGTGTGATCCCATACAATTACAGGCCAGGATGTAGGAAGGCCATGGCATTAAATTTAAGCATCATTGAACATGGACCTACCAACTAGCATAGTTCTCAAACTTCATCTAAACCTAATCCAGAGCCAAATGCCGTCTTCATAGTCCAGCTCTTGGAGACACAGTGGTTTTCAGAGTAAACTATAAATATTTTGTTAATTTAAAAATCCAGTGTCCAGACCCTGAATCATTTGCTTACTTTCCAAAAATACTTTGGAGATGCTGAAAGCCTCCAAAACATTCATGCTGAGCTTCCAAGCCGAACCAGCAGTACAGAGTAGCATTCATATAGAGTAGAGGGGTTTATGAGCATGTGCCCTGAACATCGTTAGGATAGGCTTCAAACTTTATCAGTGCTGAAGTAGTGTGCTTCAGTCAAAAAAATAATAATAATAAGAGCATATTATAAACAAAAGGCTTGCTTAAGCTCTTTTAACCAGTTAGCTTTGCATTACACTTTCGCACAACAAGATGTACGTAAAATTTTTCATACCAAACACAAATGTCCTTTGAATCCTGGAGGTATCATGTTCCTTGATTCAGCAGAAAGAAGAGCTGCCACAAAATAATGTCAAGTCTGTATTTCTTCCAGGACATAAAGAAGAAAAAAAAATGTAAATTTGAGTCTTATTATGTAAGCAAAAAATAATCATTTTTCACAGATGCTTTTTAAATTTTAGTTCTTTCGAGTTCCAACTCCATAAAACTGCAAACCCAACCAGTTTGCCATATCTAAAAGTGTGTAATTCCTCCAGATCCCAGCTTGGGGATGCACTGGCCCTTCTGCTGTTATAGGAGTGATGTCTCTGTGGGGCTGGCCACATGGGCTTTTCCCCAAATAATGACTCCATCCTGTACTGTGCATATAGATTCATGGTAAGGAGATACGCGCACAAAAACCTCCTCCAAAATAAAACCAAATAGCAAATAAAAATCCTCAGCCTATGCCAGACCAGATAATTTACCTTCAAGTTCTTTAACGAGCTACTATGAAATAAAAAAATAGATAAACATTGAGTGTGGTATTCAGTTATCTCCCTGCTTCTTCTTTTTTTTTTCTTTTTTTCCAGAAAGCAATTTCCAGATGGATTTACCCCAAGATGTTAATGTTGTGCTAGTTTTAACGCTGATTGAAGCAAGGTAGCAAGTGGTTATTACAGACCTGACATGCCTGTTCTGCCAAGAAACAGCATGAGCTTTCAACTCAGAAAACAAGGTAAACTTTGTTGTTTAATCAATCTGCTTTTGCCTGCTTTGGCCAGGTATGTGTGTGCATGCTCACAACGGAGCTGACTGCTAATTTATGATTAGCCTATTTCTATTTTTCTTAGTCAAGGCCTGATTGACTAAGAGTGGGAACAATGCTCAACCCAAAGAGTATTCTTGTTTTATTCCGAGAAACAGAAGATGGACTCTGCTCTTTTTAAGAAATGGTCTGTTGACATTGTCCCTCCTGGTTTTCCCTTTTTGCCATGAGTGCCTCCTTGTTTTCCCCTTTTCCCTCCCTCCCTGGGGAGACTTCTGACCAGCTCCTGACCCGGCGGCAGCCACTGCCTGATGCACCCTGACCTGGGAGACCAGCACCTACAGGCTCCCCACCTGAGGAGCTGCTGTGGAAAGGTTAAAGGCCAGGGACCATTTTGACCATTTTGAGTGATCTGCAGGGTAGTGAAGTCTGCCATATGACTCCTCCTGCCTCTGCGCCCTGGCTTCAACCATAACTGATAAGGAAATTGCTCTTCCATCTACAGCTTTCTCTTCTCCGTGTCAATTACCCTCTCCGCTCTGCAGCGGCATGGCTAGATGTGAAATGTCAGGGCACCTCAGAAGGCCTGTTTCCTTCTTCCAACCGGCAACCGTTCAACACTGGTGTGTTGAATTAATCTACCCCTGCAAGAACGAAACTCGCAGTGATGGCTAACCGTTTAAGAGATGGTTTGCTCTTTTGAGGGTCTCCCTTGGATATATGGAGGAGGCAGGTTGCCTGTTCACAGAGCCGATGTTCCCCATCGTGAGACAAGAAGCTGAAGCATTTCAGCTACAGCCATGCTCAGGCAATGCTCCCATTTCATTTTCTGCTTCTCAGGGTATAGCTGCACAGTCTTGAGATGGTAGCATGAATTCCTCTTTCCTTCTTCTTCTTCATTACCTTATGGACTCATACCCAGTCCATGAGAGCTGAGGCAGGAATACACTCCTCACTAGCACAACATGATGCAGAACCAGTGCTGAAAAGGGGATTTAAGCTGTGGTAATACAATGTATGTAAATTCAGTAGGATTCTGACGGAGAAATAGTGTGTGAATTAAAGCGTTACTGAGAGAGGTGTGCACAGTGCTTAAAAATAAATCTTCGGTGCTCAGAGTCCAAACTAATTTGTCTAATTTTCACCCAATATGCTTTCTTTAAAACCAAGGCTTGTTCAGTGAAAATTATGCCGTTAGAATGTGTGTGTGCATGTATCAATGTGCGTGTGTATACCCATGATTTTTTCTATCATTAAAGTAGGCAATATAGCCGTTGTTTTCACAACTAAGTTACTATTTTGGCAAAGCATTCATATTTAGGAGTATGGAAACTGTTCAGCAGCCTTATAGAAAAAAATTTCATAGGTTTCTGTTTTCTTATTTTCCAGTTTTACACACCCCAGTTACAGACCTGTGTTGAAAAATGTCTCCCAGGGTCAGAACTTCTAATAAGAAAACCCTGGAAATTGGTAGAGAGCTCATGCTCTCAAAGCAGCTGTTTAGGAGCATCTGCTAATATTGGAATAAATATGAACTCTCATGTTAACTAATACCATATTTTATGTCTACTCTTGCTAATTGCTTTCTGTCTTTAAATTTCTTCCATTTCAGCAGACTTCAGTTCATCTGGTTTGGATGGCAGCATTAGCTGTGCTCATGTGTTGAATCCTGAGAAAACAGTTCTGAAGGGCCAAAAGAAGCAAATAAAGCATATTTGTTATTATGACTGACCTTAGGCATACAGTATGTGAAGCTGGAAGAAGCGTACCCTGAATCTCTGATAATAAGTATGGTGATAACTGGTAAGACTGTGCTGAACTACTGTGAAACAATTCAGGTAGTCAGCAAACAGGGCTAATTGCTAGTTTGGGGGATATTATGGGTAATTTACTGCCCACTGAGGGCTTCTACCTAAAAATAAGCTTTTTTTTTTTTCTTTTGGACAGGACTTGCATGTTAATGAAGAATACCTGATGCAATTATATGTGAAGAAGACATTCAGATGCACTTCCATAAATGCCCTTCTGCTACTCAATTACATTAAATAACTTCATAGATCCTTTGATAGAAAGAATATTCTTCTTTTTTTCAAAATAATGAATAGGCATTAGACTAGACTTAGCTGTTATCCAAAATGGCTTGATCAAAGGTCTGAGAGTAATACAATAAACACAAGAAAAGAAACTACCAGGTGGTTTCCAATACAAACTGAAGGGAAAGTGTCAAGTGAGCAGATACTGACAATTCAGCCCTGAAACCAAAGGTTCATGTGTGAAACTCCACCTTTGAGAAGGAAGAATAAATATCCACAGAAGTTTCGGCTATAATTACTTCATTTAAGGAAAAAAAAAAAAAAGTGCTGAATTCAGTTTGCTAAAGTCAGGACATTAATATTTTTGGCATGTAAAGATGTAAACCAAATGTTTAAATGAAATGTCATCCCCTGGGTTCACATTTGCCCATTGAACTGCAGTACAAACCCTCCACAGACCTTCATACAATACACATTTTTCAGTTCATTGAAGAAGGCCCCTGCTGCTTCTCAAGGAAAACTAACTTGCAGAAGCAAAATAAACACTGGCGTTGCGGCGGAGCGGCGGAGCCTCGCCAGCGCAGATGTGGAGCATCGTCGGCTTTTAAATCAGATAAGGCCTATTCAGACATAAGCACTCCAGTGTCTGGGACACGCTGCACGCGGCGGCGCTGCCCAGGCGCATGCGGCGGGCGCCCTGGCTAGGCGGCAGCGGGCGGACGGCGTTTCGCAGCAGCATCTGTTATGTCTGGATGGGCAAACGTTTGTGCGACTTAGCCGCTTTCAGTAGCAGGGATGCAAATAACGTCGTACCTGCCGGGTGTGAATATTGCCCGAAAAGCGCCCGGGGCGCAGGGGCTTGCCTCGGAGCCGTGCCTCACCTCGCTGCGCTGCCTGCGGCGCTCCCCGCTTGCACCGAGGCGGACCGATGCCGTGCCATGCCGTGCCGCAGCGAGGCATCGTGCCGAGCGCAGTGGGGGGGCGTCCGTCCGTCCGTCCGTCCGCCTGCCGGGGCGTTTGCTATCGGGTACGCCACCGCTGTCCTGTAAAACCATGCGCGCCCACGGCTAGTCATGGGCCTAGCTGCAGTCTGGCACGCAAAGGGTTAAAACGTCTGGATTTGGACACGCTGCCTCCAAAAAATGCGAAGCGAGTGTATTGAACCCTGCAGAAATGCGGCTCGCCGATTCTGCGGTCGTCCTATTAAGACATACAAAGTATCTCAGGAAGGGAAAATTTAACTTACATGCAACACATGATTTTAAGTAAAGAAATATTGTCGGGGGTGGGGGGGACAAGTATTTTTTTAGCTCTAATTTATGGCTGAGCAGCTTCATTTTAGTTACTTCATGGGAATATTTTAAACCAAGCCTGCATAATATTAAAATAAGTTAAAATGTATGTAAAATTTATGAGAGCATGTCAGGTGCAATGCTTGATAAAGTAAGTTTAATGCTTCAGAATTTTTTTCTTCAGGCAGAGAAAGCTGAATCCTGCAATTCTAGGTTACAGTATAATTTTAGAAACTCTTTTCCATTATACCATTCTTTTATTAATGAGATCCAACCCAATTTAACGAAAAGAGGTAAATTCCTAAAGAGTTTGTGGAAAGTACTCAGCAGGTTAGAAACCAGGACCGTGTGATAAAAGAGGGTATTTTCCTAGTGGTCCTATTATATATCCAATTTTATAAAAACACAGAAGAAATCAATTTACAACAAACTTTATAAGTGTGGCTCTTCACTGTGGTTTTTCCTGCTGGAAATGCTGCTTCACTCCATGAACAAATAAAAGCTTTGGCAGCTGACAGGGGTTGTACATCACTTTGAAAACTCTTCATTTACCAAGGGTGTGTCATGTTGTTTCATTGTGTGACACTCCCAATTATCATGACAGGACTAAATAAAAAAGTACTGTCACCCCACGACGAATTCAGAGCAGCTTCTTTCCATTTTTCTGCCTGGTCATGGGAACATCGATGAACTGGTACAACGGAGCTGCAAGAGCAGCAAACAGGGGACGTGTCTGCATACCGCTCTACTGTATTAAAAATTCAGCTCCTCAGCAATATTAAATCTGAATTTACTTCCATCAAACAGAAACTTAGCATATCTCATTCCTCCATTATAAAATATTGACATCAGAAATAGCGAATCCTGAAATGAAGATTATAGATGAGAACTGTGTGCTTGGTAATTATCATTTTTGTCTTTGTTATTATTCCTCTCCTCTGAGGACTGCACAGGCTGTTGCAAGCAGTAATGAAGTTAGCATATCATATCAATGTAAAGTACACTGCAAAGTTATTTTTTCCCTTGTTATAGATGAGGGAACCAGGACCACAGGAGGTGGGTGATTTCTCTAGCCAAACTTCTGCACGGACTAAGCAGCCCTCTGTCTCCCACCATAATCATCGTCGCCAATGATAAGACCCTCATTGCCACCTTGTTTCCATCTTCTCTTGTTCTGCTGTTTCCTTAGCTTTTCGGGTCTCTACTAGGGCTCAGAGCTATTAATATCAATGACCATTTTTGTCATCAACTGAACAGCCAGTTTGCAAATGGTTTAGTCCCTGACAACCCCCTTGCCCTGTCTTTTAATGTTCTCGGATAGCCCCAGCGCTCAGAAGTAACGCCTGGCTGTGCAGCTCAATAAGCCGGCTCTTCCTCCAGCCTCTTCTCGAGGATGGGATAACCTGCACCAGAAGGGTCCTCTAGAGTCCTGCTCGCTGAGATGACCGTCACCACACCGCTCTGGACAGCTGGCCAGCAAAAACACCTTGCCAGCCCACCCCTGAAATGCAAATGTGGTCGGCTAAGTTGCTGGTGGCTGCTGTCTCTCTTACCCAGAGAGGCATGGCGCAGCAGGACTGCCTCCTTCGCCGGGGCTCGCTGAGCCTTGCCTTCGCGTGCTCTTGAACCCTGCCTCTCCTCCTGCCCGCCCTTCCTAGGAGCGTAATATACACTCTGTGTGACGCCTCATGCTGCATCTGTCTCATGCGCTTCTTGCAAAAATCAATCTAAATCAATAAATTGTCCACCCTCCTCGTACAGTATTTGCAGAGGTTCAAAGGCAGGGCCAATTACTCTGCGGGTTGAATTGTCAGGTGTCAGGTGACAATATAGAAGTTGAAGTATTATATTTAGGAACCGATTTATTTAGAGGAGCTGGAGAATTTGCAACAGGTCTATAGACAAAACTTTTTTAACACTGCCTGGTTGAAACTGATATCTGGCAAAAGGGTGGGGGGGGTTGTTTTGCTTTGGGTTTTTTTGCACAGTTCAAATCATATAGCTGCCTGATACAGTAGGCAAACAACACCCAAGCCCACTGAAATAATGGTAGTAAAGCTCCTGACCCTAAAGGGCTTTCAGTCCTGATCCTTCTTGCCAAGCACATGTTGTCTTTTTGGTACCTAACTTCCTAAGTTGAGAGGAAAAACTCTCTGTGCTTCAGTTACATACGTTATATCTATCATCTATCTGTCTATATCTATATAACTATATATCTTTATCATACAGTCAATCCTTTGGATTCAGATCCAAAAATGAGAACCAGGCCAGTTTAACAGCTCTAAAGATTACAAGTGACCATTTTCCTCCCTGCCAGAACCACAGCAGACAAATACCACAGCTTATTATAATCATACAAGATGTTCCCAAGTTTACCAGTGCTCATCCCAGAATACCATAACCCCTCACTTAGCACTCCCAGCAAATCAGTGTGCATTTTTACTACGTGCTCAGATACTATCGTGATAGATATCAGATTACTGTTCATGCCAAAATTTCAGCTATCTGTTCCCTTGAGTATTTAGGCTTGTGTAGTGTATTTAACAACAGCCCATTCAGAATGCTCACAGCTCCTAGGAATGAAATGCACATAATTTAGGAATAGCTGCCTGGCTATTCAGGCATCATGCTGTGTCAAGGGAAAATTAAATTTCTGCCTTCCCCCCTTTTCTTAAAACAAACCTGTAGTTTGCATCATATTTTGGGGAGCTGCATGGAAGTTTCATAAAGAGAAAGTGAATATGGCTCTTTTTTTTTTACTGTTTAATGGTAGTGCATGCCCATTAATGTTCCAAAATGATACAGTAGTTAAAAAAAATGGTCTCAGCATGCATGCATTGTATCACATTAAGAAATCAGGATTTTCTAGGCACTGCACAGCATTAATTACACTGAGCATGCTGCAAATTTAAATTAAATGATATGCCATATTCTGTTGTAAATATCGAAATGGATTGCAAGCTACAGCCCCATATTTGCTTCTGATTGGCATTTGTGCACTGAGCACGATCAGAAAATATGTATGCTACATAATTTTTTTGTATCTCAGGTGCACCTAACAGCACAGTTATGGATGAGAACACCTCTGTGCTAAAAAAAATAAAAAATCAAAAAAACCCAACCCACCTTCTTTGCCTTTATTCCCCTTCCCAACAAAACAGAAGGAAAACATGCCTCCCCCCCAAAGTATTTACAATGTAGGTAGCAGAGGGGTGCCAGGAGGAAAGGGGGGAAACGTGGACCCAATACTGGGCAGCACAAAGGCAGCAGACATGGTTTTATCATGGGGTTCAGGTGTCCAAGTTAGATCATATGCAAGCAAATGCTGTGTGGGCTTCAAAGCATCTCAGACAAGAGGGGGCTACTATTAGTTTGAGTTTAAGGCCAAAAGGAATGAGGGGTGAGCTGGGTTGTAACTTTCTTTTCTCTGTTATGATGAGGGACACTAGATTTGGTGGTTCAGTGAGAAAAAAGCAGTGCCTGAAAAGAGCATAAGCAATAAACAGCAGGTCTATTAGCATCTGTATTCTTTTATAAAGGCTTTTTCTTGGCATATGTTCTTTATGTTCCCTCGTGATTTTATAATATCAGACTCTGAATTGTCAACATCTCATCAGTCTCTGTCCTTAAACTACTGGATGAGCTGTACTTTAACCTGTATTTCCAGGTGATTAAATACCAAACAAATATTTTAAAAGTGTGCACATCAGAGAAAGGTTGTCATTTACTTAATTGCATAGAGAAGGCATTTTTTAAAAATACCTATATTTTCAGGGCTTATTTAAGGTCTTTGTGAAATGATTAGCGCTGAGCTGAGAAGGACAATTGAACGCCAGTCTAAATGGGCATGAAGAGAAAACTGTGAAGAAGCGGCATAAAAGAGGAACAGAATAGAGGCGTGGGCAGGGGTTGAATGAAGAGACACTGACACATCTTCCAACCCAGTGTCATGTTATTCATCCTAAAGTATCATACCTTATCCTGTATCTTTTTGCCTTTAGGATCAAACTCCAATTCACCCCTTTTTTCCTGGTCCATTGCCCAGCATTCCTCTGTACATAAGGAATAAAAATATGAAAAAAAAAAAAGAAGAGGCAAATAAAGGCAGCCGGTTCTGCCTCAGAACAATGAATGGCCATTAAACCCAAGCTCAGGGTATTTCAGATGTGTGACCTTCCTTCTCAGGTCTTCAGAAGAAGCACTTCCTCTAGAGTCTTCCTCAGCTAGCTTGAAATCCACTGCTCTGGTTAAAGTTGTGAATAACGATCTTAAGAGATTGCTCCTAAAGAAAGGTTGTCCAGCTGGGTCTGCTGGGAATCAGTTAAAATAACATTTGTCCCAAACCTTTTTCCGAGCTCTTACTGGACCTCTTCTGTGCCTCATTTTGGTGTGATGCTGTCTGCTCTGGCAGTGGCCAGTGACAACAATAAAATCTGGCATACAGTGGGAAGGTGGTTGTACCTTTTGCACTGGATCACGATGCCTCTCTCCCACGCAGGCATTCTGTCTATTCAGCTCTTTAAGTCGTGCTCTTCTCCTGGGAGCTGCAATGCTGTAATGAAGGGTGGCTAACCTCCTCCTACGGTCCAGAAGGAATTAGGTGATGGTCCGACTGGCGGGAGGCACATGATGAGACAAGCTCTTTCCACAGTAGCATACACCTGACAGAAGTAGATTTAGCAGTGAGAGAGCGGCTGGCCTTGAGCCTCTCACCATCTTTTGGTGCTTGCAAAAAAAGAAAGCCAATGATAGTTTATATACTGCTCAGGAAGCTCTTGGAGATGACTGTGTCTGTGATTTAATAACACATGTACAGAAAACAAAACAACACTTCTCCTAATATTCACTGAAAGAAAGAAGGCAGAGCAGTATGGGGCCATAACCAACACACAATGCATTACTATTGCAGCACCAATCAGCTAAACTACCAGGTTTTTATTTTTCAGTATGCACAGTTGTTGGAGGAGAATGTAAATTATTCTTTGACACTCTCATGGAGACATAGAAAGCCCCCCGGTCCTGACAAGAAACACCCCACAAATTCTAATAAATGGAAAATAGAAATAAATACTCTAACTATATGGCAGAGGGTTTTGAATGGCTTTCTGAATTGGAAAGTGCTGACCATATGTCTTTGTTATTTCTACATCCTGTAATGTTGCCTCTCCAAAAGTCAGAGACAAAGTGAGATAGATACTGCAAGGATCTCACACACTACAGTGGGAAACCAAGTATCAGTGGTACATCCAGATTTATGGTAGATGATGGCAGTAAAGCGAAAGCAAAACTGTTTGCACAGTCTGTATTGTTGCCCATTACTGTGTGTTTGCCCTTTTTTCTTGCTTAGCTAAAGCTGAAAAAAATGGAAAATTGTACCTTATATATAGTATTAGGAGACACTTTTTGATAGTAAGGTCAATCAGACTAGTTTACCTGCTTGAGGTATTTATGGCACAATCACTCAGTGTCTTTAAGGAAAGGTTAGATACATTTATGGGAAAGGTATTTTGCAGAAGCCTTCCTGTTTCATAGAGGTCTTGGACAAAATGACCCAGGAGGCCCCTTCCAAGTCTATCAAATGTGGTTCCCTGATTGATGCTGTTTCCCCCCCAAGTCTTTTCAAAACACAAAGCACTGTTATAAAATTTAATATGATGCACTATATAACTTTAACACAATGCCTTATAGGAAATGGCTAGCCAGTAGCACAGGAGCCCTGCGCAAAAGGAAAAAAAGAAGAAAAAGAAATTGCAGTGCAATTTCTCTGTCAAGCTATATTGACTATAACATTTACACTGTTTCTTAATATGGCTCCCGGTCTGTGCAAGAGGACACCAAGGCATGCAGGTATGAAAGCAACCCAGGCTTTAGTATATATTTCCAGCAAAACCTAATAAGGCCTTAGGTAATTTTCCGTGCTGGGCAGTAAACCATCCCCCTGGTGCTGGATAGAAAATGGACACGTCAGCTCTCCCAGTACCTGCCTGGAGCTGGCATCGGCTGGCGCAGCCCGAAGGCAATAAAGCAGCGCTTGCACCGCCTGCGGCATGCCCACGCAGCCTGCGGCCGATGTTTCCCCACCTACGGGCATCAGGCCTTCATTGGGTATGGATGGCACAGGGATGACAAGAGGAGCAGCAAGGATTATTCTGTAATTAAACACCCTCTTCAAGGAGCTGTTGTCCCAGCCTAGTATCATGCAAACACACATCGCACCTTCATCAGCAGATGGAGCAAAACCGGGACAACTTCAAGCCCCTTCTTAAAATGCTTCGCTGAGCACAGCAGAATCACTGGGCAACGTATTTGTCTACTGACTGCGCTAAAGACTGTGGAAAAGAGCCATGGCCGCATTTTCCCTTATTTGAATACAAGATACTGCTTAAAAGCTAGTTATGTTTTTTTAAGGAGTGGCTGACTCACATTTCATTTTTGACATATTTCTTTTTTTTTTTTTTTTTTTTTCCTCTCAAAGTACTAATTTAGACATAAGTTTAGGTCAACTTAACTAAGAGAAAAAAAATAATTCAATAAGATCCATTTGACTGAAATTCTGTGGTTGGCCTCCATTGCTCTGTGGTAAGTTTTAATTTTAGGTTCTGCCAGGAAAAAAAAATAAAAGGAAAGGAAAAAAATCATTGAATTAGGGTCTACTCTCAGAAAGAGTTTACAGCAATGTTTTTATTTTTTGCTCTGGCTGATTCACTTAGAGGCCTACCTCTTCTCCCAAAAAACAGCCCTCACCCCCCCAGTCTTATTGGGGCAGTTATGACAGGAAATAACACTCACACACACACACACACTCTGCAAAGGCTTTTGAAGTCTCACAAGGGTGAGCTGTTCCCTTCCATGGTGCAGGACAGGATTAACGCTTTCATTACCTTCTAACCTCACCCATGAGAAAGCAAAAGAGTCTAACTAGTCTTTTTTGGAGGCTCACAGCCTTCATTACCCGAACATTTGTGAGTTTAAGCATCCTACAGACCAGAGCAAACCGAGGAACATTTATGGTGCTTTCTGTGAGGAGCTCCCTCAAGGCCCTCTTGGACCCTCTGTCTGGAGCAGAGATGCAGTGTCAATGGCTACCCCCAAAGGCTTGTGTTTGCACTGGAAAATACCTTCCCATTAGCATGTGGCTTGGCTTTTTCTTTTTTTGTTGATTTTTTTTTTTCTCAACACATCAGCCTGTCTATTTGACTTTTATATCTGTGGGAACAAATAATAACCTCATTGCCCTGTTCACCCTGTTTCATTAGCGTATTTTCCTGATCGCTATGTCAAAAAAGTGGGTCTATCAAAATGAAAAAATTTAACTGGCTTTAATCCTAACAACACTGACACAGTTGCTCTTCCTTAGCTTGCACTTCATCCCAGCAGAGGAAGACACTGATGTCAGAATAGCTATTTCCACTGGAGCTGAAATGGTAAATTTAGCCCCAGTGAGTGAATTTATCTCCTGCTCTTCATTTTACTGTATGGTGCATTTTAGTGGTTGGAAGATTTAGTTTCCTAGTATACCGTGTATATATATAAATCCTAGCAGACAATAGCACTCTAACTCCTTTTCTCAGGGCAGTTGTGTTCAACAGCTGGAATCTACCAGAAAACAAGGGCCGAGATATGGACAGAGAGCAGTGTCTTTCCAGGGCTGTGTGACACGGAGTGAGAAAACTTTCTTGTAGCAGTCAGGTGTTGGTCGGGGACCAGAGTCAGGAAATGGCACAAAGGAGAACAAAACTCTCTCCTCTAAGTCTCCTGGAAGTGTTCCATGGGGGTCATGGCTATTTGACATAAGGACCCAGATTTGGGGTCAGCCCTCTCTCTCCTCTGTTGCAGCTTAGACCATTAGCTGCTTTGATGATACTGTCACTCTTGGGGTTTCTCCTCTTGAAAGATTTATAGTTGGTTTAAATCTAATATGAATGTTCCACTTTTAGCTTTGAGGAGGCAGAGACACCTAATAATCTCAGATGGGCAGGACAATCAAGAATATTTTGAAAAATCTTCAGGGTCGGGGTGAGGAAAAAGCTGGTATTTCAGCACTGGGTAGCACTCCATATGCTCAGGGTGAACTCAGCACTGTGCAGGCAGAAGGTAAGTGATGGGGGAAAGGTGGAGAAGTAAGAGGTGGCTCGGCATGAGGTACTCACCTGGGCAGTGTAATCCATGAATCATGGCTAGGCAATGCAGCGAGTGGTACAGGTCCAGCCAGGTACATCGTAACACTTGAAAAAAGCCACGTATTTCCCAAAAGCACTCAGACACCACGGCAAGGAGGGCCACATAAGAAGCAGAAGCAATTGCATTAATACCATTGTCTTGGGGGGGAGCTAAGGTGGCTGGAGAGCTCCACGGTGTTGCTGTCTCAAAACATGGACTGGGAGAAATTATGTCCTTGTCCCCGGTGCTCACCCCAGCCTCGCTGAGGCTGGAGGGGACAATGTACAGAGCAAGAAGTCTTTAAATGCTGTGCTATTTGGGAGAATTATGCTCACATTTTCTGTCATTTTTCACAAGGCAAAGCAGTGCAGTTTGCTCCATGGGAACGCTTTTTGAGGGGCCTGCCTGTCCTAGAGGCTACTCAAACATGCGGTGCCATTATTCAAACATGAAGACATGGTGCTTCAAGCACCATTCACTGGGTCATTCTGCCAAAGGCAACTGCATGGTTTTGGGGCAGTAATAATAAGGGCAAAAGTGGAGTCTTACTCATTTTGAGGGTTGGCTGATAGAGCAGGGATGGAGTCATGGGGCTGGACTAAAAGTTCTGAGAGCGAGGATGAGCTCTGGCTTGTGGAAAACCTGGGGATGCTACGCTGTGCTCTTTCGGGCCAGCCGCACCGTACATGGCCATAACATCAGGCTGTGTGTTGCCCCCTTCGGGCCCACCTATGGGTGGTGATGATGAGATGATTGGGACCTGCTGGCTTTCAGGAGAGCCATTTGCCACAAATCATTTCTGCCGCTGAGCTGCCCATCAGAGCCCTCTCCCCAGGCCTCTTGCCAAGGCCTTCAAATACCACGAGTCAAGGAGATTTTCATAGCCACCTCTCTAGATACATGCACACTTCACAACTCTAATTTGCAGGGCCACCCTTCACATAAGCAAGCAGAGAAAAGATGATGGTGGAAAGAGTAAAAGGCACATAAGGAAGACAATGATGGATACAACTGAAATTTCTGCCTCCTTTGATCCTTGGAAATGGGACACCAGTCAGAACCAGGACCAGTGATTCACAAACTGTAGTGTATGTACCACTAATTGGACCACAAAACAGAGCTGGTTTGCTATTAGGTGTTCCCAACAAAAAAAACAATTACTGTGCGTTCTTCTGGGGCCAGGAACTCCGCATCCTAGTCCTCTGTTAATACGCTGATGACCATATATAAATAATAATCATAACAATACCTGGCTTGCCATTATGTTTTACTCAGTCTTTGTGATGCCTCTCTCATGATAAAGTCTGTGTATTAAACACCTTAACTGAAACTCTTAATAAAACAGAAATAGCTTCACTTGTACAGTTACAGTCACATAACAATCACAAAGCACTTTACAGAATCAAGTAAAAGTATCTAGCCTGATCCTTACATAGAAGCAAACATTGCTACTGTTATAGTACATCTTAGAACTATATAATGAAGTCATATGGAGAACCTGTTTGTATAGAGAACTCATTGTCGAATGTAATGCATTTTAGGCTTTAGGCTGGCCAAACCGTCACCCAAGAAGCTTGTTCTTGTCCTTAAGCTTGTTCTAAATACCTCTAGTGCCATTGCAAGAGACCTGGCAAGGCAGGACAGGTCTCACCAGCTAGGCAAGAAGAGCAGGCTGCAGAGAGGATGGCTGGTGGACAGTTGTGCCTTAAGTTCTCCATTATCAAGAGCCATGGTTCAGTAAAAAAAAAATGGTCATCATTTTCCCGGTTTACAAAAAAGAAAAATGTGGAAGGCGTGACATGCCATGGGGCTGAGCACCAAGCAGCCTCCATGAGACTCACTAAGAGAGGACCATACGCTCCTTGGCCAAACATACTCTAACATTAAACGATGCCTCTCAAAGTGGTCTTTACCTTTGGGCCTTGCAATAAGTAGTTCTGGAGCCTAGACAACAGGCTAAGAGCTTCGCTCTCCCCTGTGTAATTGATAAATTATCATTGTTAGCACTAAACAATACTCCAGAGCACAGAATTGGAAACACGCTAATGCATTAGCCATCTTAAGCAGCTCTGCCCATGCGCTCATACTGTTCTTAAATGTGCTAGGTATTTGTTTGGCGAAACAATAAGTTTTAGAAAAGAGAAAAATAAGAACTTTAAAGATAATCAAAACCTTGACTGCATACTTTACCACAGGCAGCTGTGAATAAGCTTCAGTACTCTTTATTTTTAACATTCCAGATATGTAATTTAATGCAGGCCTAATGACAGTCTCGAACATACAGCTTTAATCGAAATTGTTCAAGCTCAGTTCTGTGACAAGGGCTCACAAGCTACCAGCAGGGCTGTCCATTTTCCCTGCTTCTGCAAGGAAAAGAAAAAGGGACGGGGGGAGGGACACTCTTGAACTTATGTTGCTATTGATGTGTAATATACAATAAAAAAACAGTTAAATTTCAATTACCCACAGGTAATTATAATTTTATTGTTTGACTATACTATGGGGATTTTTGTAATTCCCAAGACTAATAATTTTCTATAATTTTACAGGTTGTCAAATAAACTATTAAAGATTATCTTTGAAAAGGATTCTGCAATTGTAAGGACATATCATACTGTTCCTGTACATTATTAGTAATTAGAGATCTCTGGATAGTGAAATATCTGCACTATATGCTAGCTGCTGGATACCATATTTTCTCACAGCCTCCTGTAATCTTGAACCAAAGCTTTCAAACTTCTCATCTATTGTAGCCTGAGTCACGTCCAAACTTTTATTAATATTCACTGAGCTCTCATTAAGCAATTCTGGTGCGTTCGATAAGTTAAATCCAGGTTTCCTGATGGGAAAAAGCAAAGGCTCACTGTTCCATCCCAGTTTAGTGGAAACAAACAGAAAAGGACTGGGTCTGATCTCTGTTACTTAATAGGGAGCTGGAGAAGGAGCAATGCTGACACCAGAGCAAAAGATCAGAATCTGGCCTGAAGGAAGATGCTTTTGAAGATAAGGCAAACACAGCCAGATGAACTTATGCTCCCCAGTTTTATCCTAAAAATATGCATAGATCTCATGTTGCAAATACAGCAGAACTATCTTAAAAAATCTGAATTTCCTGAATGACGTCCCTCCACCAGCACAATATTTTCTATGTGGAGTTACTGAGTTTGTGCTCCTTGTGGGTGTGGACCAGGGAAGAGATAATACCTGTGTGTCTGGTGTTTCCCATATAACAATTAGTCACAATTACTAATGAGCTAAAGGAGCACACGACCTGAGAAAGCAGGCAGAGTGGGATGGACATAACACAGCAGGTAGAAAAATGTCAGCAGCATCCTGGCTTTCTTTTTCCTCCATCAGCAGCAAGCGGCTGGGAAAGAGGGACCACCACATGATGAAGAAAAGAAAGGAAGTGGGACAGGGATGCAGTGGGCCAACAAGAATCAGAAATTTCAAGGGACTCCCTAGGACTCCCTTGTGCTAGTTGGCAAGAGCCAGCAGTTGGTCCCAGATTCGCTGGGGCGCTGGTGGCCACTTCTCCAGGCCCCTTCCCCTGCTGCACTGGCACCCATTATCCCAACAGTCAAGGTGAATGAATGGCAAATTTTCCCAGGTTCACTACAGGGGTCAAAAGGCAACTAAACCAGCATTTCCTGGGTGATAGCATTCTTCATCTGTATGTGCAATGTTTGGTGACATATTTATTGAGAGTCCTACAAGGGTGTATTTCTAAGAAGGTCCAGTGACGGGATGAGATGAGAGGGGAAGCAGAACCTGAAACATCACATACAGTATCCAGGCATCGGCTCAGAGGGCCGCGAGTGTAAAACACTGCGCAAGAGGATCAGCAGTTGCGGGGTTGTTGATGTCTTGCCTGTGGAGCTATCAAAGGCACAGTTTTAGCTAGTGACATTTTGTTTTTTACTGCTGCTGCCCCAGGAGGTAGTCATTATTTGTTTTATTGGCCTCTTGGACTGTTATGTGGTGAAGGCTCTGCACGGAGGGAAACTTCAAGGCATAAAGTTCTCCTTCCATGCTGAAACCTCACTGAGGAGAGCGGTCTCAGGACACAAAGCTTTTTACACAGAAGATTTTGTGGGTCTGATGTTTCCAAGGGAGGCCTCCACCCTGTGCCCTCGCAGCTGGGGTTTTGTATGTGTGTCCGGGTCTGTGCACCCACATCAAAGCAAATGGTCCTGATTTTTATGCCCTAAGCTGGCTGAGCTTGCCCCAAACTGCACTGCGGTGTTGTAGGTTCAGAAAACCCAGGGTTGTGGTGGGTCTCAGGCTGGGCCGAGCCCATGGAGCAGCGCGCAGTGGCGGAGGATCAAGGCCAACAGGCTGCAGCTCTCCAACATCGTCCAGAAACAGCTTTTAACCCGTCAGATGTGTTACACAAACCTAAGCAGTCGGTACAGAGAGGCAGACTGAGCTGTGTCTTCCAGGCCTGCTTGTCTCGCTGTCCTACGCAATTACGTATGGGAAGGTGGGGGGAGAAGGATAGCTGATAATTTGGAGAACTTTTCAAAAAATGGCATTTGCTGCTTCTGACTGCCTCTCTACCTACTAACCCTTTGCAACTGAAACTGAACCTATTGCTCCAGATGACTGGCGTTTATAATAAATAGACGCATAGGAGAAAACCCAAAGCCCACACATGCGGCTAAATATGTTGCTGGATAACATACAATGCCATATACCAATATATATTTCTCTTTCCCCCTAATTTCTGTCTGCGTTTCCCGTTTAACACATTCCTTGTTGCAAGTAAAACACATTCTGACAATTGAATAGTGAAAGCAATTAGAAAGAGAATTAATTGATAAAATTAAAGCCCTGCTTTCCTCATGTTTGTCATATGACTACAAATATTGTCACTCCCATTAATATTAATTAATATAATTATCAGTGTTTCTAATCCCTACACATTTTGTTGAAAAGTTACTCTTAGCTCAAGAATATAATTGTTAAGTCATGGAAATGTTAAGTAGCAGCTAAGCAAGTCCAAAGAATTAATAGCAAACTGTAGTTTATCCAAGGATTAGACTTTTAGCAATACATAATCACCTCTTAATGTGTTCATCCACATAAAATATCTTCCCTCCCTCACTACACTTCTGCCTACTTGTCCTTGCAGTGCACAGTTTTCAAGAGTAAAGAAAGAAAGATAGTAAGTAAATATTCTTTGCAGTTGCATGCTTTTCTTCAAGATAAGTCACTGCGATAAGGGTTATGTGCCCTTAGCTGAAAGCAATGTCAAGGTCAATTATCTCTCACTGAAAGCCCTAATGCAAGATACTTTTGTGATCAGAATAATATGTGTAACATTGCAAAGCCTTTGTTTTAATGTTGAGGAAAGCAAATCCACTCTCTCTGGACTTCCCAATGCATTGTTTCTCCATTTTGAATGCCACGGATTATTCCGTTAATATAAAAGGATCACTCGCTGTGCCGTGGCCATTGGAGCAGGTTTTCCCAGCCTCATATAACCGGCAGTGCCTGGTGGAAATGGGAGCTGCCCCGAGCGCTCCCACCATCCTACCTGCTTCCTCCGCGGGCCGGTAGCAATTCACAGCTAACAGCAGAGTGTCTGCTTCGCAGGAGTAGTACTAGGTGGAGTATAAACTAGCTGTATTGGAAAACAGCCAAAATGCTTTAAAGGGCTTTGCTGTGAGCGTTTGGGTTTTTTTTTTCCCCCTTGCTGGAAGAGAATAATTTAATCATTTTACTATTAATTTTTAATTCTATGTTGCTATGCATTATTACCAACATATACTGATTATCCTAAGAGAAATGGGGATACTGCACAAGTGATATCTGTTAGGAAGACTACCGGGCTGTGTAAGAAGCAACGGAAGAATTTGGTTGTTTGCATTCATCTGCTGCTGGCTATTTCTACAAGATATCACTTTAAATATTTAATAAAACATATCAGCCTAAGATATTTCATGGAGAAATACCACAATTATTCATGTCGTCAGAGTTTTTTGTTTGCTTGCCTGTTTGCTTTTTTTTTTTTCCCCCTCAATATCCACCCTTTGAAATGAAAACTTACTTCCTAGAAATCTATTGCTAACAGACCCAAACTCATCGACGTGGATGAAATCAGCATCACCCGCGGGTTTAGGTAAAGAAGGGTTGAGGTGCTACGACGCAGTGTCATCACAAGTTTATATCTCTGCATGATGGCTAGGTTCACTATTCAAGTGCACTATTTGTGCTAAGTGCTGTTTAGGGGTTTTTTTACAGTCTCTCCTTTTTTTCTTTCACCTACCTGCCGTGCACATGCCAGGCAAGCATTGCACCGTGAGATTAAAACCTACAGACAGTGCGCTCCCTTTCAGAGAGCATCTTGATTCCAAAACTAGTGCACTGGAAAAAAAAAAAAATCTCTCGGTGAATTATTGTACTTTGACAACTGACTCAGCAGAGTTGGATGATAATGCACAGCCCATTGCTAAGGAAGCAGAACATATGCACAAGGGTAAGAAATATGCATATGTGAATTCTTCTCGCAAGAGGATCATTATCAAAAAAAGCTAAGATCCAAGCCACTGATATAGTTAGCCTACCCATAGGGAAACGATTGTATCACCAGTTTGCATCCTCTCACCAATTCTTCATTTCATGTAAGAGCAGGCTAGTCATGAGGGGACAGGAAATCTTTAATCTGTTTTCATCCAAAACTGCATTTCTTCAAATATATGGTTCTTATCAACTTGCATTGAACAAGAACAGCACGAAAAAACTTAACAATGTACCCTCCACTTAATAAAACAAATGGAAACAAAGCACAGACAGTTCTCTAGTCCGGGAAGGATTAGTCAGAACAAAATATTACATGAAAGAAAGTCCACAAAGCAGTTTTTAAAAGACAGTATGGCTATAAATTCAGAAAGGGAGAGAAAAATAATTAGACAAAAAAAAAAATGTATAGGTGAAAGTTTGCCATTTAGTAACATAGAATTAATGAGGGAATTTCTGGCCTGTGCTTTGCCACTGACGTCAGTGGCAGGAGGAGGGGTTAGAAGTGATCTTCATCTATTCACCCTAATATTTGAATTTTATCCATTGCACGATTCAGGAGAACAAAGATAAAGCATTACAATTTTTCTACTAAACCCCTAATTAGTATAGTTTAAAAAAATAATGTCCTTCCCTCTCCCCAAGGAAATTTTGATTTTTTTTTACAGAAACTCAAGATTTCCAAAATTTTTGCTGCCAGCCAAGAGATTATGATAGAAAATTGAAAAGTTTGGGCTAATTGCTCATTCTTTTCAGCTGAATTAGTTTCAAAAAGACACAGAAGCTTTTCATGAAAAAGAATTAGACAAAATAAATTTTCAATTTAAAGAAATTCATGAGAAAATTTCTACCAGATAACTTCCAAACTGCTGTTTCAGTGCTGGCATAAGCCCACGAAGACTGGTGAAGACTGGACCTTTGCTCTTCTACATACCAAATGCTCCGATGTCACCAGGACTGGTTCAGGAAAGCACTGAAACACACACATTAAGTCCAGGAAGCACTTTTCCAAATAGTGATTCTTTCCTGAACGGGGGCCAACATAGGTGAAGGAAAGGGAAACACAAAAGTGCAGCCAATGAAGGAGCTTGCCCATAATTCCCCAGCAAATTAATGGCAAAGTTGAGATTTAACATCTGGTACCGTAGCCAGTCCTGTTTCTCAACCGACAGCCTGTAGCCTTGTCTTTTTTTGGTCCAGGGAAAGACAAAGACTTCTTCTCACCATCCCCAAAAGGTTCGGGCTTTTGAGACATCGCAGGCTAAGAAGCAGCAGTAGCTTGCATAATGAAAAGTCATTTTGCTGCTTTTGTGAAAACATGAATGCGGTGTCTGATCAAGATAAAGAAAGATGGCAGTGGATTAACTTAAACACTGACTGTGCGCCGTAGCAGCTATTACGTGCTGCTCAGTGCATTTTTCCTAAATAGCCCCTCCGTAGCCTGTATTGCTCTGTGAATCACAGTCAAATGCCAACCAGTAATCTAACATGAATTGTAACTTTTCCTGAGCCAGCATACTCTGTCCGGCATGACACTGAAAACGAGTTTTTAGCCACAGTGGTTGTGCCTTGCTTTCATCAAAGCACATGGTCCTGATTTTTATGCCCTAACCTGGCTGAGCTTGCCCCAAACTGCGCTGAGCTGTTGCAGGTTCAGAAAACCCAGCCTGTTGATACCTGCCACCGACATCTCTGCGTTCAGCTGGGAAAGAGCCAAACTGGAGCTGATCGACATGGGTCCTATTTTTAAAACAGGGCACTGAAGACGCAGTGACGCTTCCCAGAAAGACTCAGAGACTGCCTGTGCTTCCCAGCTGAGGTGCTCTCCACTTCAAACCCTTCCTGCAGCTCAGGACTCAACAGCAGCTATGCTGGATTGCACTCTGTGATGTTACAAAGTGCACAAACTCCCTTTCTATGTGGAAGATGCAAAACTGAATCATAATTCTGTCACTCCCTTCTTAACGGCCAAAAAGTTCTTATCAAACATATTTAACAATATCTGATTAAGCGAATCTATATCTCCCGATGGTGTGAGCGTGGACACAGGAAAGTCCTGTCTCTTTGCTAGGCAGGCTGTAATTATTGTTCCAGGAATTAGTTTTATCAAATAAAAATAATGGATGAAGTGGAAGAGCACAAATCAGCATCAGGAATCAGCCTTAATAATGGTCCGTATATTTACACATCTTGGCAAGAAGTCCTGTCACCCACTGCAGAGGTCCTGAAGTCCTATTAAAATACAGGTTGAAGAAACCTCATTTTTCTCACCCTAATTGCAGTAATACTAACGCATTCTTGGAATAGGACCAGGACAAGTGGAATGCAGTTTGACAGCTGATAAAAACATATTATATATAAGGAAAACACTCTGTACCTTTAACTCCTAATTTACTACCGGTCATCCATCAGTCCTTCTTTTCTGCTCATTTCACTCACATGGTCAATAAGCCATGTTGCCTCCTATCAGAGAATGATATCCAGTGCACCAAGGCAACAACCGAGCTTTAGTTAGCAAGCCCTGAAGCAGCATCCTCCCATTGCCAGGGCACTGTACATATTTTCTTATCCAAGTTGTTGGCAACAGCAGTTGCTCAGCACCTCTGAAAATTTGACCATAGGTCACTTATGATGCATTGCTGGTTTGTGCAATTACTTCTTCATAATATCCGTATTTTTTAGTGTGCATCATGAAGAGAAAACCTTTAATTCAGTCGGGAGTGGGGGAGAGAATGTGTTCACAACACTAATAATAAGGATAAATAACCTTACTTCCTGCTCAGGCACATACAATCTTTTCATTTCCATTGCATTAATTTCATTAATTTGGATTATCCTGTTGCTTCATGGTTTTGAAAGACCAAAAGAAAAAGCTTTTGAATCTGCAGTCACCTTTTGCAGGGAGGTCCTGTTTCTCTGCTTATCTGAGACATTTCCTTCCTTCTATTGCACCACCATGTTTCAGTTGTTGAGAGCTGTAGGTATTTATTCAGTGCCCTTCTATCCTGGCCATCATAAATAATCTCTCTCGTAACAAATTGCACTCTCTGAACGTCACTCGCTACCAGAAAGGATCTTCAAGAAGCACATGCACGGTGATATAGGATACCCCTGTTTGGTTATGAATGCAATAAAGAGTTTTACAAAATCAGTTTCATTCAATTTAGAGGATAAGTATATGTCATCTTAGTAGTTTTACCTCTTCTTATTGCCTGCCTGTTTATGCTTCGTACTTAGAGAGTCACTGTTCCCTTGCCTCTTCAAATGAATACTATTACTTAAACATAGAGAACAATATGTGCTTATTGAAAGATTCAAGGATTTCAGCTGGCAATAGAGGCTTAATTATCTGCTGGTGGATGCTCAGATACCACAATGATGGCAGTTGTACAAAGCTAATGGAGAAGAGCCCACTTGCAGCTCATCATACAGGCTGATCCAACAATTTAGAAAAAAGAAAATGTAATGCATAATATTAACTTGTATCTTGCTTCCCTATGTCATAACCCATCATGTACTGTTATGTTATTTCATGTCATGTCATGCGGAACATGATGCAATGCAATGTCACACTTCAGAAAATATTACTAAGTGAGAACTGATTCTTGTTATCAGTTTGGAATATGAGTATCTGATCCAAATGTATTGTGGCTTCAGCTGATGGGAAAGGATCAAACTGAGAACAGCATCAGGCAAATGCTTTTCTTCCGTGACTGGCCAGCAGATGTCCATTTGTCAGTTTTAGGTCCAGTTGGAATTTCTTTGTCACGATTGCTTTCTCTTGGAAAAGAAATAGCAATTTTATGGCAAGCCAAATACTGAAAAAAAGACCCTTAGAAATACATAATAAATGTATATTAGTGAGACAGAAAATTGGAAAATGGCCACCTGCCAGCAGTCACATAAATTTTGGAGGCAATGCATTTTTCTGCCATTATGCCTTATCACAGGAATTGCAAATATTTATTAAAAGTATTAAAATGGTGAGAATGTTAAATGTTTCCTTCAGTAGTGGAAATTCACATTGCCACATAGAAGATAGGATATTCTGATACAATGTTTATTAAAATGACTTCATTTTATTAGGCTGTCATACACAATAAATGTGCAGGTACAGTTAACAAAAGATCTATTGTGGATATGGGAGATTTGTGAGTAACACTTCAAAAAAATAATCTCTTCTGAACTCTATTCATATAAAAAGCATACTACAAACTTTCATTAACTTCCTTAGAACCAATTATTTTCTGAGCTTATTTTCTTTTTCTGCCATCCTGCTATATTTTGTTAGTCAATTTGTTTGCTTGCATTTTAATGCTTAATGGGATTAAATGCAGTTTATCTTTAATTTATACAGTAGCAAGCTGAGTATATATTTTACGTGTAGCAGGCAACAAAATATTACGATTGTATTTGGGTTCATTTACAGGTCTATACATGAATGGCTATAATATACT
The DNA here is from genome assembly GCF_036417845.1 of Apteryx mantelli. Lineage (NCBI taxonomy): Eukaryota > Metazoa > Chordata > Aves > Apterygiformes > Apterygidae > Apteryx > Apteryx mantelli. The sequence continues at coordinate 15,070,581 of NC_089980.1, read as the reverse complement.
GGGACCCTGGTATCTTTTCAGCCATAAATAAAACTTTAAACATTAGAAGATTGGTGGAGAGCTCCATAATATTGACTGAGAAGAAAACCATATTTCTGGTTTGCCCACATTTTCTGATAGGATTAATCAGTGATGGTTTTTATAACATTCTTGCCCTACAGCAAGACACAGGCACAGCAAGCAATGGTGGAGTCCCATAGTGTCGTGGGACAATTTTCCAGGTCGGCTTCCCTGGGCACAGAGCCCCTTTGAAGGGGGCTGAGGACGGATGGAGGAGTCGCACAGGGGGAAACTGAGCCCCTGCGCCAGCCAGCGCCTTGAGCAAGCTCAGGAGTTAGGTCAGGGCAAAGTAACTGAATAGTCATCTCAGGACAGACTTAGCAACCAGCTGGATTAGAAGGGGATATCTTGAGATAAACTAGATGATCTTCTTAGACGGTCACAAGATTTGTGATGAGATTATTGTTGTTGGATCGCAAACAGCACGGCTGCTGTCCTCCACAATTTCCTGCATCAGCAATGAGAGGAAGGAGCACAGCCATTGCCTTTACAACTGGAAGTGTCATCTAAGTAGCTTTTAAAGGTCATTTTTTTGCAGAAATGAGCACAGAAATAAGAAACCTGTACTGTTTGTTTTTTTTTTTCTTTTTCGTTATGCTAGGGTTCCTCAATTCCTTATAGTCCATTAAGTAAGAAGTGCAACTGGAGTATATCATGTAGATGGAGGGCGAACAGATCAAAGTTACGAGACCTCAGATTTATGAACAGCCTTATGCAAGGAAAAATCTGTCTCTGGAAAGTAAAATTTGAGAAATAAAGAGGGGATTTTTCTCTTTGTTCTTGTATGATGCAGTTTTATTCTTTTCTGATAAACACTGGGAGAAAAGTAACTTTCATGAAAAGAAGCTTTCTCTTGATCCAGCGTCTTAACACGAATGAGTCCGTGAGATACTGAAACATGATTTGAAGCTGAATGTATACTTTGGGGAGGGACCTTGGCCACCTTGAAGACAAAGACCAAATTGCTGTGGACTTTGGCTGGGCAGGTGCAAGCCCCAGCACTACGCACTGCTCCCTGCCCCAGCAGCAGCTCGACCAGCTCCAACGCTCAGAGTCAGGATCTGAGATTTGGTCTGTGTCCAAAGGACAAGCGTAATTCAGTCAGTGTAGAAAGCGCAGTCAGTATTTTAAGCAACACAAACCCATTTGCTTGGCCAGCCTTATTTAATATGAAGCATGTTTTATCTTGATTTAGGTTGTTGTTGTTCTTTAATTAAAGAAATTATGGGAGGTCATTCTCATTAGTTTAGAAGAGTCCTCACAGAAGGGGTTTGCACTGATGTAACCTCAGGGTAAGCTGGCGCAACTTTTGCATGTAAATAGGTTTTAACACCGGACACTTTGTGAATAATCCAGCTCTTCACTTGTGACATTCGAAGAATACTTGGAATACTGACTGGAATTAAAAAAAAAAAAAGTGTTTATAAGTCAGGGTCTTACCGTGAAATTCATGCGATGATCCATTTCAGGAGCACAGTTCGATGAGTTGAGTTCGATGCTGTTTATTATCCTCGGTTCTCACACAGTCTGGAGGTGGGGTAGAGAGGGAGGACCAGCGGGCCACCGCTGCATTCTCCATCACTCAGCTCCCTGCTGGCGCTCAGCCATCCCCGTGACACTCTCCACACCAGCCAAGAGGACAGCTCACCTTCCCCCTGTGCCAACGACTGTTCAGACCTTTCTTGCGCCCAGCCACCACACCACCGGGAGTGGCCTGCAACAGGGTCTTCTGCTGGGGCCAGCCAGGGCGATCCCAGTCTGGTGGCATGAGCAGCTCTGGGGCATGAACTGCAGTCCAGGGCTAGCTGAGGTGTGTGGACGCTGGGCAGTGGGATTGCAGAGCAAGGTGTTTCCCCACTACCCTGGGACGCCGCACCTGACGGCATGTGTGCACAGAGGTGGAGGGGCCACCACCGTCATGGCAAAGATTTCTCTCTAAAAAAAAGGGGAAAAAAAGCAGCGGCATGAGAAGTGCCAACTCTGAACGACATTGTCTTTAATTGGTACCACCGAGGGCTTTGTGCGGTCAGAACGCTCTTTGTGTTTATAATAGAATCCCCAAATTCAAGTGATCTGAAGGGCATCTGACTGTTTTACATTAATCACAAGCTATACAGCAGAGGCTGAGAGCAAGTGGGCAGATACCCTGGTGTAGTAGCACTAAGGAGCTCTCATTATAATCATCCTGCCAAATCAAAAGAAAAACCCTAAGGCTCCTAATAAAGGAGACCACTGGACTAAACAAATTGAACAAGTAGCTATACATGCATGAGCTTGAAACTACCGGTGTCAATCAGATTTTTCTGAGCCGCTTATTCTGCTCAGTGCTCCAAAGCGCACGTGCACGAAACGCAGGCACAGGCTCCGCATACGAACCCCGGCTATAGTACACCGACATACGTGTGCCAGCACGTACATTTGATGCTGGGGAAATGGGTACAGATGCAGTTTTTAAAGGGGCTTTTGAGACCTTGTTGTTACACTGCTATCAAAACTGCACTAGCAATAGTTGCAATCTGACATTGTGCAGCATGTCGGGGGACACCAGCCCTCACCACTCACCAGCACGTGCGAGCAGGGACTCCCGGAGCAGCCCATTGGGAGAGTCAGGTTTCCATGTCTCCCAGTTCCAGTCTGGGAGATGTTAAAAAAAAAGGTCTTGGGCATCATAAATTTGAGCGTCTCTAACACAGGGAAGAGGTGCTGTACGCTGAAAACCCCGTGCGCTTCTTGCCCTCCTGCGCCAGCTGATGGACGTTACTATATTCCTTACTGGAAGGAAACATTTTAATAAAAAGGGGGGTCATCATTGCTCTTTGGAAAAAAGCAGTTGGCACTAATGGAAGACCTACAGAAAGGAGAGGAAAGGATAATTTTTCACATTGAGAAGCAATATATTACCTGTTGGTGTTTTTAAGATAAATGCTAGCTACACTCCGTTGGATATCACCTCTTCTCAAGAGTGATCAGGTAGAAAAACCAAGATTTTGGTGTACTTGCTCACAACTCAGAAAGTCCGTGTACGAGAGAGCAAGCACATGGGGAGGAAAGAGAAAACAATTAGGGTCAATATTTACTGCTAGAATCAGGGAGACAGAAAAACAGGCAGTTTAGACAGAGAAGAAATAGGCAAGGGAAGGTGCACACAAGGCGTGAGGGGAAGGCAGCCACCAAGGAGCAATTTTATGGAAAGGAAATTCGCTCCAAGCCAGCAGCACGTTTGCTATTGTGGGAACTGATGGTTAAAACACTGTCGGCTTTTTACTATTCTGAAACTTTATCTACCCGGAGTGTCGCCACCGTCGTCACGCCGCTGATTGTTGCGACGGCGCAGACAGTCGTCACACTGCAAGGACACCACCACCGGCCACTGAGGAGCAGGTCCGCTGCCAGCGCTGCCAGTGCCTTTAAAACCGGAGAAGCACGGTCAAAACGTGACTCAACACGAGGCATATTTTTTTCTCACAAGGATCTGCTTAGCCTTCACCTGACCATTAAATCGTTTAGGAATAACTGGAATTAGTACACTGTTTTATGAAGAGGAGGCATTACGGGGTGACCACATATCTGTAGAACTTACCCCCTAGAGAAGGTACGTTCAGCCCCTGCTCATCACCCAGAGAGAAAAACTTGTATTTCACTTGGCCTCTGTGCTACAAAATACGCCTGTGCCATCCCTCTCAGATAACAACTGGGTCTCTTCTTCTGGGTAGGCAGGTGAGGAGGAAGCGGGGATGAGACAGAGCCAGTCAGCAAAATATTTGTGGTAAAGCAGAAAAAACATCACCTCCGCCAACCCTCTCACTTATTTGTTTACTTACTTGCCCTTTACAGAAGGCTCTAGACGAAAAGATATCAATACTTACATCCAGCTTTGCCATCCACAGCGCACAGTGACACAACTCAGCGTGCAAAGTCATTGACTTTCCCCACCAGGCATCGTGTGTTGAGAGATTATTATTTTTAAATGTAATTCTTACTTTCTCACTTCCTTCCTCTTTTTTCCTTTTGCTTCTCCTGTTTTTTTTACTCCACACTGTAATAAATCAACATGTAAATGCAGTGGATTATTTCCACCTGAAATGTTGACAAATAGTACAAAATATCAGTTTGGTCATTTACCGTATTGGTTTAGCCTGATAACACTTTTTTTTTTTTTCATTTTCCTCTCATTTCAAAACTGTAAACATGTTGCAAGAACAGATCAAATGCTCCATACCTAGGGACTTGTGCAAAGATGACTCTGAATCCAGTTTTTGAAGACCAACCTGCTCCTCCTTTATTTTTTCATAGAAACGAAACAGAATTTTGGATCAGCCAGAAATCTGAAAATACATTTTTGCCAAGCAGCAAAACCAGATGTACCTTTAGCCAGGTTAAACCACAGACACACACACACAGACCGTGAAAATGCACATTAAATATGAAAAAGCATTCCTTTCAGGCAGAAGATAAACAGCCCTACTACAAATTAGCTCTCGGCCCCGTCAGGTGTGAATCTCTCTTGTCAATACGTACCAAATTCCCCGAGATAGAACCACATGGTCATGAATTTTATTTCTCTCCTGCTTAATTCCTAGTGCCACTCTCCCTTGCGGATTTACTCAGGGATGATTTACAGTGGGAAAGGTGACATTAAACACGTCATTGAGCATGCAAAGATGCTGCACTCAAAGCAGCATATGCTTGACTTTGTTAAAAGATGAATGCTGTCAACTCCGCAGTGCCCACCAAGATCTGGCCTCCTTTTTCTTCCCAACAAACTTTGAGGAAGATGCTGCAGACACGAGTCTTGACACTGAAAGAAATAAAAGTTAATGTATTCATGACATGATTTCACTTGCAGCCTGATTTAGCAATGTCTTGTCTAGTTTGGATCTGCTGTTGCTTTTCCTAATTTACTCATTGCACAAAGAAAATAAATAAATAAGTGTACTATAGTCTTATTTATCCTTCTTTGGACATTTCTTTACCAGGCAGATGGTCAATTAAGAGCACTAAACAATGACACTGTTTTCTCTGTAAACATTTTTTTCTAATAGCCTAACAAATGAGAATCTGTGCTGCCATACTGCTGAATACCATCTTGACTTTCTAATTACAAAGAACTGTGTCTTGATAGTAACAATTACAGCTGTAACAATGATGCTGGTACTTGAACAATATAGTTGGAGGCAAAGTGCTTATCGGAATATTCACAAATAAAGGCTTACATTTATGCCAGAGCTGGAGACGGGAGGTTAAACAGTTGGGGGTGGGGAGGTGTAGAAGAAAGGTTGAAAACATTGGTTTAGTAGCTACAGATGTGAATTTGAATCCAATTACTTGAAAGGCAGGGGGAAAAAAAAAAACCATGAAAAGATGCTGTTTCCTTCTGTTTGGCTAATCAATAGGTTAAAGGGCTAGTAAAATTAACATGCTAATAACGTTCATTTTGCTATTTGTGTACCGGCCATGGTATTTTCAGAGAATTATGTCTTGCGAGGAGTGCACATACTGGTACGTGTGCTTTTTCCTTTTTTTTTTTTGCCCGAAACCGTGAACCAGGCAGTAGTATTTCTCCCCGGGCTGTTCTTTCCTTCCTGCCCGCCCATGCAAGCCTCCCGGCGCGGGCAGGGCTGCGCGCTGCCGGGTCCCCGCGGCCGGCCGGCTCTCCCCGCCGCCCGCCAGCCCTGCAGCCCTTCCCGCAGCGCTCCCCTGGCTCTCAGAGCCGCAATGTAGCCTGCACTTATTAATCAGCACACATAATTTGTCTCTAATGCTGTCAATTTAAGATGGCAACCTGACTTTTTTTGGAGGGGGCAGGGTCAACAATTTAATGAATCTCGTCTGCATTTTAATTCAGCCCTAATAATCCGCCTCTGGCAGTTTTCGTAGGCGAGTGCGACGCTTTTCCAGGATTTTCCTTCACCACATCCAGCACACTGGGACGTTTACCTTCCCGCCTTTGGTATGTTCAGAATAGAGTAAATTACATATAGACCTTCCTTACTCGCACCGGGACGCAGGCTAAACCTAGTGACTTAGCCTTGCCGGAGATCTTCCTGGGGACACGCATGGCACAAGGCAAGAGAAACCCTGGCCTCTGCCCCTCTTCTGCACAGGTTTGCACATAGTCGTAGGCACAAAACTGAGGGGTTTTGTGCCTCCCGGCCCCTCATGCAGCAATCCTGCCCTCATGAGCGGCTGGAGCGCCCGGGGCACAGCACCAAAGTGCAGGAGAGCCGCATTGTTTAACTCCTGCCCTTGGCACTTTGCCCTTGCTACAGTAAGTCCACCAGGAAGAAAAAAGTTTACCAGCAGGCAAGGAAGGTGCAGAAAATGCAAGGCTGCTGATGCATCCGTCGGCCAGAGCGCCCATGAGTTTTCTTCATCGCCGTGCCAGGGGACCGGCAGCTGATCCAGCAGCTCGGGGCGCTCCACTGGGTAAAAAGAAACAAAGTCCCCAAAACAAGGGCCCCTTGGTCACAGTGTCCAGCGTAAGTGGAAGAGACTGTTATTCGGAGCACTGCAACTTTGCCTGCACGGGCGCCGCGCCGACAGCAGCCCCTTTCCGCACCTGCGCCAGCCGCTGTCCCTCACCTCCACGACGCGGGGAGTTAATGCATTTGCAGCCCTGCCACGCGCACGGTCCCCACTCCCGGCAGAGTGCATTGCTTACCCCTCTTTTTTTTACGGTAGGGCATGCAGTAATTCGCCTTCTAGCAATAGAAAATTCCTCAGACTTAAAATTTTACCCTCATATTATTTATTCTTAATGGAAAAACAGCCCTTCTACAGCCCTGTCACTACTGCAGCTACCGCTCTTTGCAGCATCACAAATAGCAAAATGTCGTATTTTACATTTTGATCAGCAGTGTCTTCAATATATTTTTCTGCATATCCTTCATCTTTCTCTGCCTTTTTCTCCCCTTCAACAGCTGCTTAGCATATTTTATGCCTTCTGGACAGTTTTTAATCAGTACTGCGAGGGGTAGTTCTGCAACGTACCTGTGTACTGATAATGACAGTAGAGGGATATTACTTCCTAAATTCATCTTCCAGTTCTGGTACTCCTGTATGCCAGCGCAACACGGTGTTTCAGCAGCATCTACTCCTTCACAGGCTTATGGCAGCTGCAACCCAGCAGCTCTTTTTTTGGTGAGCAGTTGAATTATCTGTCATTTAATTGATTTACCACTCACAGTCATTATTGCCCCTATTGCAAAACTCTGCCAGATCCAGGTGTCTGTCTTTACAATGCTTCACTCCAGTCCTATCTGCCATACTACAAACCTGCTAAGTGTACACCATTTTCTGCCTTGGCTCCCCCTTTGTTAGTGAAATGCAACAGAACACCAAATCCCAAGGTATTCTAGGTAAAACATTATTTATTGCAGGGTATATATTTTTTCTGCAGGAAATAAATAAATAAAAAAGTTTTGCTTTTAGTTCGGACATCTCCAAAACACAGGGATAAGGTCATTGGAAAGATACAATGGGAAATTTAATCAGGCCCTTTTATCTGATTTTCAGGCTTACATTCAGTGAGCTGATGTTAACATCCTTTGCTAAACATAACACTTTGTTTTGGCTGGTATAGTATCGGAGTGCTACAACCCAAGCAGACCCTTCCCTGCAGCAGATCCTCGTTTTAAAAATAAAAGGAGATTGTTTTTGCTGCAACTTTTTTTTTTTAGAGTTAGGAAATTTTTGTTCTAAAAACCAAAGTACATTAAAAAATATGATTGCCTGGTGAAATTGCTGCCCCTCTCAGAGTCAACCCATGGATGTCTCAGCATGAAGGATTTTTCTTCCAATTACACAGTGCTCTGAATGAGTTTATAAATTCAGAGCAAGTGTTGTTAACCTTCACTTTGGGTACTTTGGCACCATCTGCATTCTTTTGGCTTCCTACTTTCTTCCAGACACTGCTCCTCACCCTAAACACTTGCTTCTCTCTGCTGAATCTTGTGAACGCTCAGGAAAGTCTTCTCCATTTAACAAAACATGCCTGAACACATAGGACCCCAAACAACTTTGTTTGCTGTTGCTAAATATCTGGGCACTGAAAGTCTCCTGAAAGAAGTTCCTGTGAAACTCTGGGAAAACAGAACTAGTGAGGTGAAACTCCAGCTGGGTGACTGCTTTGCCTACAGGCTGGAGAAGGCAGAAGAGCGATAACCATGAGGATCACCAGGGGCCTTCCCCCTGCAGCTTTAATTTAACTGGCGAAAGTTCAGCTAAGATGTCCATCAATACGCAAGCGTGAACATAGTGAGTGCATCGGAGAGCCCCAGAGGAGGAGGGCTGTGCAGAAGTGCCAGGTAGAAGAGGAGACGGAGAGCAGTCTGGCCATCAGTGGAAAGCTGTGGCACCGAACCAGCCGGGAGGCCCACAAACCCATGCTGGTGCCCCTACTACCTGTTTTAGGCAACAGCAGTACCATCACCTCCCTTTCAAAGGGGAGCTAATGCTATTCCCCAATGCCAGGAGCCTGGGCAGAGCTCTGGACACGGCCCAGCTTTCCCCTCTCCCTCATTCCATGCACCAACTGCATGACCAGCAGGCCTCAGCCACTGCAGTGGTGAAGTGTGCAGTGCCACTCCAGCAGTTCAGACAGCATGGTCAGTCTTCTCCTCCAGCCCAAAATCTGAGTCCAGGTCGGTCAATGCAATACTATATTCCAACAGCTGAACCTCCATCTGATGATACAAGCATGGGTTTCAGCTCCCATCACTCAAACTGTATAAAAGTGAGGCATCCAGCCCTGGTCTATCATTAAGAGAGTGGGCTGGGCAATCCCAGAGGGAGCCTCAACCTATCCAAAAAGGCCTAAGTTAGGTGGGATAGATTTCGCTTTGATAGATCTCCCTTTGGCAATGTCAAAGTGATTAAAGAAGTAGTTTAGCTTTTAGATGGCTGAAGTGACATGAGATAAGCCTTACCCTTAGTTTCATGCTGATGGTCAGGCGCGTTTGGCATCTGCACAGCCCTTAATGAATATTGGAGCCTGACAAGTCCACAACAGGCTACTTGGTTTAAATGCCTCAGTCTGGCTACAAATGTCCAGCTAAAAGAAAAAAAAAAAGAAGAAAAAAAAAAAAAAGCTTGCAAGTGAGACAAACTGTACAATAGACACTTCAAAAGGAGAAAATCATGAAGTGCTCAGGTAGCACTGTGGAGAGAAGAGTTTCAATTTAAAGGGCTTTCCAGATGAAACAGACAATTAAGCCCTTATTGAAAAGAGATTTTTTCCATGTTTTTTTTTTTTTCTTTAAAGCAAAGGGAATATAATACTGAGAATTTAGAAAACATGAATTTTTAAAACCTAATAAGCTACACTAACAATCTACACAATCCCCTGCCCTTAAAATATTCATTTGGAAATACAAGATTTGCAAGGAGGGCAGGCTGGATAAACAGCTCTAAATACTGTTTGTAAAGGGGTCTCGGCAGTACCCCCCACTGCCAATGCTGTCATCTGCTGCCATCCTTGGCGCAGACCTGTAGTACTTCTCCACCCTGTAT